>NW_026293261.1:0-88105 GCF_026419915.1 Harpia harpyja | reverse complement strand
GCTGGGCCCTTCCTTGTGGGAGAAGGAGCCGGACGTTTGCCTTTTCGGCAAGAGGCTCTGCCGCAGCCGAGCGCCATGAGATGTTGCGTCTCTGGGAAAGCACAGATCCCCACTGCTGTGGTGCCTGTAGATAGGGCGCCAAGGCACCGTGAAGAGCAGCAAGAGCTTTCAGGGCTGGGCCCTTCCTTGTGGGAGAAGGAGCCGGACGTTTGCCTTTTCGGGAAGAGGCTCTGCCGCAGCCGAGCACCATGAGATGTTGCGTCTCTGGAAAGCACAGATCCCCACTGATCTTGTGCCTGTAAATAGGATTGCAAGGTAGGTGAAGAGCAGCAAGAGCTTTCAGGGTCGGGCCTTTCCTTGTGGGAGAATGAGCCGGACGTTTGCCTTTTCGGCAAGAGGCTCTGCCGCGGCCGAGCGCCATGAGATGTTGCGTCTCTGGGAAAGCACAGAGCCCCACTGCTGTGGTGCCTGTAGATAGGGCGCCAAGGCACCGTGAAGAGCAGCAAGAGCTTTCAGGGCTGGGCCCTTCCTTGTGGGAGAAGGAGCCGGACGTTTGCCTTTTCGGCAAGAGGCTCTGCCGCGGGCCGAGCGCCATGAGATGTTGCGTCTCTGGGAAAGCACAGATCCCCACTGCTGTTGTGCCTGTAGATATGGCGCCAAGGCACCGTGAAGAGCAGCAAGAGCTTTCAGGGCTGGGCCCTTCCTTGTGGGAGAAGGAGCCGGACGTTTGCCTTTTCGGCAAGAGGCTCTGCCGCGGCCGAGCGCCATGAGATGTTGCGTCTCTGGGAAAGCACAGATCCCCACTGCTGTTGTGCCTGTAGATAGGGCGCCAAGGCACCGTGAAGAGCAGCAAGAGCTTTCAGGGCTGGGCCCTTCCTTGTGGGAGAAGGAGCCGGACGTTTGCCTTTTCGGCAAGAGGCTCTGCCGCGGCCGAGCGCCATGAGATGTTGCGTCTCTGGGAAAGCACAGAGCCCCACTGCTCTGGTGCCTGTAGATAGGGCGCCAAGGCACCGTGAAGAGCAGCAAGAGCTTTCAGGGCTGGGCCCTTCCTTGTGGGAGAAGGAGCCGGACGTTTGCCTTTTCGGCAAGAGGCTCTGCCGCGGCCGAGCGCCATGAGATGTTGCGTCTCTGGGAAAGCACAGATCCCCACTGCTGTGGTGCCTGTAGATAGGGCGCCAAGGCACCGTGAAGAGCAGCAACAGCTTTGAGGGCTGGGCCCTTCCTTGTGGGAGAAGGAGCCGGACGTTTGCCTTTTCGGCAAGAGGCTCTGCCGCGGCCGAGCGCCATGAGATGTTGCGTCTCTGGGAAAGCACAGATCCCCACTGCTGTTGTGCCTGTAGATAGGGTGCCAAGGCACCGTGAAGAGCAGCAAGAGCTTTCAGGGCTGGGCCCTTCCTTGTGGGACAAGTAGCCGGACGTTTGCCTTTTCGGCAAGAGGCTCTGCCGCGGGCCGAGCGCCATGAGATGTTGCGTCTCTGGGAAAGCACAGATCCCCACTGATCTTGTGCCTGTAAATAGGATTCCAAGGGTAGGTGAAGAGCAGCAAGAGCTTTCAGGGTTGGGGCCTTTTCTTGTGGGAGAATGAGCCGGACGTTTGCCTTTTCTGCAAGAGGCTCTACCGCGGCCGAGCGCCATGAGATGTTGCGTCTCTGGGAAAGCACAGAGCCCCACTGCTGTGGTGCCTGTAGATAGGGCGCCAAGGCACCGTGAAGAGCAGCAAGAGCTTTCAGGGCTGGGCCCTGCCTTGCGGGAGAAGGAGCCAGACGTTTGCCTTTTCGGCAAGAGGCTCTGCCGCGGCCGAGCGCCATGAGCTGTTGCGTCTCTGGGAAAGCACAGAGCCCCACTGCTGTTGTGCCTGTAGATAGGGCGCCAAGGCACCGTGAAGAGCAGCAAGAGCTTTCAGGGCTGGGCCCTTCCTTGTGGGAGAAGGAGCCGGACGTTTGCCTTTTGGGCAAGAGGCTCTGCCGCGGCCGAGCGCCATGAGATGTTGCGTCTCTGGGAAAGCACAGATCCCCACTGCTGTTGTGCCTGTAGATAGGGCGCCAAGGCACCGTGAAGAGCAGCAAGAGCTTTGAGGGCTGGGCCCTTCCTTGTGGGAGAAGGAGCCGGACGTTTGCCTTTTCAGCAAGAGGCTCTGCCGCGGCCGAGCGCCATGAGATGTTGCGTCTCTGGGAAAGCACAGAGCCCCACTGCTGTGGTGCCTGTAGATAGGGCGCCAAGGCACCGTGAAGAGCAGCAAGAGCTTTCAGGGCTGGGGCCCTTCCTTGTGGGAGAAGGAGCCGGACGTTTGCCTTTTCGGCAAGAGCCTCTGCCGCGGCCGAGCGCCATGAGATGTTGCGTCTCTGGGAAAGCACAGAGCCCCACTGCTGTTGTGCCTGTAGATAGGGCGCCAAGGCACCGTGAAGAGCAGCAAGAGCTTCAGGGCTGGGCCCTTCCTTGTGGGAGAAGGAGCCGGACGTTTGCCTTTTCGGCAAGAGGCTCTGCCGCGGCCGAGCGCCATGAGATGTTGCGTCTCTGGGAAAGCACAGAGCCCCACTGCTGTGGTGCCTGTAGATAGGGCGCCAAGGCACCGTGAAGAGCAGCAAGAGCTTTCAGGGCTGGGCCCTTCCTTGTGGGAGAAAGAGCCGGACGTTTGCCTTTTCGGCAAGAGGCTCTGCCACGGCCGAGCGCCATGAGATGTTGCGTCTCTGGGAAAGCACAGATCCCCACTGCTGTGGTGCCTGTAGATAGGGCGCCAAGGCACCGTGAAGAGCAGCAAGAGCTTTCAGGGCTGGGCCCTTCCTTGTGGGAGAAGGAGCCGGGACGTTTGCCTTTTCGGGAAGAGGCTCTGCCGCGGCCGAGCACCATGAGATGTTGCGTCTCTGGGAAAGCACAGATCCCCACTGATCTTGTGCCTGTAAATAGGATTCCAAGGGTAGGTGAAGAGCAGCAAGAGCTTTCAGGGTTGGGCCTTTCCTTGTGGGAGAATGAGCCGGACGTTTGCCTTTTCGGCAAGAGGCTCTACCGCGGGCCGAGCGCCATGAGATGTTGCGTCTCTGGGAAAGCACAGAGCCCCACTGCTGTGGTGCCTGTAGATAGGGCGCCAAGGCACCGTGAAGAGCAGCAAGAGCTTTCAGGGCTGGGCCCTTCCTTGTGGGAGAAGGAGCCGGACGTTTGCCTTTTCGGGCAAGAGGCTCTGCCGCGGCCGAGCGCCATGAGATGTTGCGTCTCTGGGAAAGCACAGAGCCCCACTGCTGTTGTGCCTGTAGATAGGGCGCCAAGGCACCGTGAAGAGCAGCAAGAGCTTTCAGGGCTGGGCCCTTCCTTGTGGGAGAAGGAGCCGGACGTTTGCCTTCTCGGCAAGAGGCCCTGCCGCGGCCGAGCGCCATGAGATGTTGCGTCTCTGGGAAAGCACAGAGCCCCCACTGCTGTTGTGCCTGTAGATAGGGCGCCAAGGCACCGTGAAGAGCAGCAAGAGCTTTGAGGGCTGGGCCCTTCCTTGTGGGAGAAGGAGCCGGACGTTTGCCTTTTCGGCAAGAGGCTCTGCCGCGGCCGAGCGCCATGAGATGTTGCGTCTCTGGGAAAGCACAGATCCCCACTGCTGTTGTGCCTGTAGATAGGGCGCCAAGGCACCGTGAAGAGCAGCAAGAGCTTTCAGGGCTGGGCCCTGCCTTGTGGGAGAAGGAGCCGGACGTTTGCCTTTTCGGCAAGAGGCTCTGCCGCGGACCGAGCGCCATGAGATGTTGCGTCTCTGGGAAAGCACAGATCCCCACTGCTGTGGTGCCTGTAGATAGGGTGCCAAGGCACCGTGAAGAGCAGCAAGAGCTTTGAGGGCTGGGCCCTTCCTTGTGGGAGAAGGAGCCGGACGTTTGCCTTTTCGGCAAGAGGCTCTGCCGCGGCCGAGCGCCATGAGATGTTGCGTCTCTGGGAAAGCACAGAGCCCCACTGCTGTTGTGCCTGTAGATAGGGTGCCAAGGCTCCGTGAAGAGCAGCTAAGAGCTTTCAGGGCTGGGCCCTTCCTTGTGGGACAAGTAGCCGGACGTTTGCCTTTTCGGCAAGAGGCTCTGCCGCGGCCGAGCGCCATGAGATGTTGCGTCTCTGGGAAAGCACAGAGCCCCACTGCTGTTGTGCCTGTAGATAGGGCGCCAAGGCACCGTGAAGAGCAGCAAGAGCTTTCAGGGCTGGGCCCTTCCTTGTGGGAGAAGGAGCCGGACGTTTTGCCTTTTCGGCAAGAGGCTCTGCCGCGGCCGAGCGCCATGAGATGTTGCGTCTCTGGAAAGCACAGATCCCCACTGATCTTGTGCCTGTAAATAGGATTCCAAGGGTAGGTGAAGAGCAGCAAGAGCTTTCAGGGTTGGGCCTTTCCTTGTGGGAGAATGAGCCGGACATTTGCCTTTTCTGCAAGAGGCTCTACCGCGGCCGAGCGCCATGAGATGTTGCGTCTCTGGGAAGCACAGAGCCCACTGCTGTGGTGCCTGTAGATAGGGCGCCAAGGCACCGTGAAGAGCAGCAAGAGCTTTCAGGGCTGGGCCCTGCCTTGTGGGAGAAGGAGCCGGACGTTTGCCTTTTCGGCAAGAGGCTCTGCCGCGGCCGAGCGCCATGAGTTGTTGCGTCTGGGAAAGCACAGAGCCCCACTGCTGTTGTGCCTGTAGATAGGGCGCCAAGGCACCGTGAAGAGCAGCAAGAGCTTTCAGGGCTGGGCCCTTCCTTGTGGGAGAAGGAGCCGGACGTTTGCTTTTTCGGCAAGAGGCTCTGCCGCGGCCGAGCGCCATGAGATGTTGCGTCTCTGGGAAAGCACAGAGCCCCACTGCTGTGGTGCCTGTAGGTAGGGTGCCAAGGGTAGGTGAAGAGCAGCAAGAGCTTTCAGGGCTGGGCCCTTCCTTGTGGGAGAAAGAGCTGGACGTTTGCCTTTTCGGCAAGAGGCTCTGCCGCGGCCGAGCGCCATGAGATGTTGCGTCTCTGGGAAAGCACGGATCCCCACTGCTGTTGTGCCTGTAGATAGGGCGCCAAGGCACCGTGAAGAGCAGCAAGAGCTTTGAGGGCTGGGCCCTTCCTTGTGGGAGAAGGAGCCGGATGTTTGCCTTTTCAGCAAGAGGCTCTGCCGCGGCCGAGCACCATGAGATGTTGCGTCTCTGGGAAAGCACAGAGCCCCACTGCTGTGGTGCCTGTAGATAGGGTGCCAAGGCACCGTGAAGAGCAGCAAGAGCTTTGAGGGCTGGGCCCTTCCTTGTGGGAGAAGGAGCCGGACGTTTGCCTTTTCGGCAAGAGGCTCTGCCGCGGCCGAGCGCCATGAGATGTTGCGTCTCTGGGAAAGCACAGATCCCCACTGCTGTTGTGCCTGTAGATAGGGCGCCAAGGCACCGTGAAGAGCAGCAAGAGCTTTCAGGGCTGGGCCCTTCCTTGTGGGAGAAGGAGCCGGACGTTTGCCTTTTCGGCAAGAGGCTCTGCCGCGGGCCGAGCGCCATGAGATGTTGCGTCTCTGGGAAAGCACAGAGCCCCACTGCTGTGGTGCCTGTAGATAGGGCGCCAAGGCACCGTGAAGAGCAGCAAGAGCTTTCAGGGCTGGGCCCTTCCTTGTGGGAGAAGGAGCCGGACGTTTGCCTTTTCGGCAAGAGGCTCTGCCGCGGCCGAGCGCCATGAGATGTTGCGTCTCTGGGAAAGCACAGATCCCCACTGCTGTTGTGCCTGTAGATAGGGCGCCAAGGCACCGTGAAGAGCAGCAAGAGCTTTCAGGGCTGGGCCCTTCCTTGTGGGAGAAGGAGCCGGACGTTTGCCTTTTCGGCAAGAGGCTCTGCCGCGGCCGAGCGCCATGAGATGTTGCGTCTCTGGGAAAGCACAGATCCCCACTGCTGTTGTGCCTGTAAATAGGGTTCCAAGTGTAGTTGAAGAGCAGCAAGAGCTTTCAGGGCTGGGCCCTGCCTTTTGGGAGAAGGAGCCGGACGTTTGCCTTTTCGGCAAGAGGCTCTGCCGCGGCCGAGCGCCATGAGATGTTGCGTCTCTGGGAAAGCACAGAGCCCCACTGCTGTGGTGCCTGTAGATAGGGCACCAAGGCACCGTGAAGAGCAGCAAGAGCTTTCAGGGCTGGGCCCTGCCTTGTGGGAGAAGGAGCCGGACGTTTGCCTTTTCGGCAAGAGGCTCTGCCGCGGCCGAGCGCCATGAGATGTTGCGTCTCTGGGAAAGCACAGATCCCCACTGCTGTTGTGCCTGTAGATAGGGTGCCAAGGCTCCGTGAAGAGCAGCAAGAGCTTTCAGGGCTGGGCCCTTCCTTGTGGGACAAGTAGCCGGACGTTTGCCTTTTCGGCAAGAGGCTCTGCCGCGGCCGAGCGCCATGAGATGTTGCGTCTCTGGGAAAGCACAAGAGCCCCACTGCTGTTGTGCCTGTAGATAGGGCGCCAAGGCACCGTGAAGAGCAGCAAGAGCTTTCAGGGCTGGGCCCTTCCTTGTGGGAGAAGGAGCCGGACGTTTGCCTTTTCGGGAAGAGGCTCTGCCGCGGCCGAGCGCCATGAGATGTTGCGTCTCTGGGAAAGCACAGATCCCCACTGATCTTGTGCCTGTAAATAGGATTCCAAGGGTAGGTGAAGAGCAGCAAGAGCTTTCAGGGTTGGGCCTTTCCTTGTGGGAGAATGATCCGGACGTTTGCCTTCTCGGGAAGAGGCTCTACCGCGGCCGAACGCCATGAGATGTTGCGTCTCTGGGAAAGCACAGAGCCCCACTGCTGTGGTGCCTGTAGATAGGGCACCAAGGCACCGTGAAGAGCAGCAAGAGCTTTCAGGGCTGGGCCCTGCCTTGTGGGAGAAGGAGCCAGACGTTTGCCTTTTCGGCAAGAGGCTCTGCCGCGGCCCGAGCGCCATGAGCTGTTGCGTCTCTGGGAAAGCACAGAGCCCCACTGCTGTTGTGCCTGTAGATAGGGCGCCAAGGCACCGTGAAGAGCAGCAAGAGCTTTCAGGGCTGGGCCCTTCCTTGTGGGAGAAGGAGCCGGACGTTTGCCTTTTCGGCAAGAGGCTCTGCCGCGGCCGAGCGCCATGAGATGTTGCGTCTCTGGGAAAGCACAGAGCCCCACTGCTGTGGTGCCTGTAGGTAGGGTGCCAAGGGTAGGTGAAGAGCAGCAAGAGCTTTCAGGGCTGGGCCCTTCCTTGTGGGAGAAAGAGCCGGACGTTTGCCTTTTCGGCAAGAGGCTCTGCCGCGGCCGAGCGCCATGAGATGTTGCGTCTCTGGGAAAGCACGGATCCCCACTGCTGTTGTGCCTGTAGATAGGGCGCCAAGGCACCGTGAAGAGCAGCAAGAGCTTTCAGGGCTGGGCCCTTCCTTGTGGGAGAAGGAGCCGGACGTTTGCCTTTTCAGCAAGAGGCTCTGCCGCGGCCGAGCGCCATGAGATGTTGCGTCTCTGGGAAAGCACAGAGCCCCACTGCTCTGGTGCCTGTAGATAGGGCGCCAAGGCACCGTGAAGAGCCAGCAAGAGCTTTCAGGGCTGGGCCCTTCCTTGTGGGAGAAGGAGCCGGACGTTTGCCTTTTCGGCAAGAGGCTCTGCCGCGGCCGAGCGCCATGAGATGTTGCGTCTCTGGGAAAGCACAGATCCCCACTGCTGTTGTGCCTGTAGATAGGGCGCCAAGGCACCGTGAAGAGCAGCAAGAGCTTTCAGGGCTGGGCCCTTCCTTGTGGGAGAAGGAGCCGGACGTTTGCCTTTTCGGCAAGAGGCTCTGCCGCGGCCGAGCGCCATGAGATGTTGCGTCTCTGGGAAAGCACAGAGCCCCACTTGCTGTGGTGCCTGTAGATAGGGCGCCAAGGCACCGTGAAGAGCAGCAAGAGCTTTCAGGGCTGGGCCCTTCCTTGTGGGAGAAGGAGCCGGACGTTTGCCTTTTCGGCAAGAGGCTCTGCCGCGGCCGAGCGCCATGAGATGTTGCGTCTCTGGGAAAGCACAGAGCCCCACTGCTGTGGTGCCTGTAGATAGGGCGCCAAGGCACCGTGAAGAGCAGCAAGAGCTTTCAGGGCTGGGCCCTTCCTTGTGGGAGAAAGAGCCGGACGTTTGCCTTTTCGGCAAGAGGCTCTGCCACGGCCGAGCGCCATGAGATGTTGCGTCTCTGGGAAAGCACAGATCCCCACTGCTGTGGTGCCTGTTGATAGTGGCGCCAAGGCACCGTGAAGAGCAGCAAGAGCTTTGAGGGCTGGGCCCTTCCTTGTGGGAGAAGGAGCCGGACGTTTGCCTTTTCGGCAAAGAGGCTCTGCCGCGGCCGAGCGCCATGAGATGTTGCGTCTCTGGGAAAGCACAGAGCGCCACTGCTGTTGTGCCTGTAGATAGGGCGCCAAGGCACCGTGAAGAGCAGCAAGAGCTTTCAGGGCTGGGCCCTTCCTTGTGGGAGAAGGAGCCGGACGTTTGCCTTTTCGGGAAGAGGCTCTGCCGCGGCCGAGCACCATGAGATGTTGCGTCTCGGGAAAGCACAGATCCCCACTGATCTTGTGCCTGTAAATAGGATTCCAAGGGTAGGTGAAGAGCAGCAAGAGCTTTCAGGGTTGGGCCTTTCCTGTGTGGGAGAATGAGCCGGATGTTTGCCTTTTCGGCAAGAGGCTCTACCGCGGCCGAGCGCCATGAGATGTTGCGTCTCTGGGGAAAGCACAGAGCCCCACTGCTGTGGTGCCTGTAGATAGGGCGCCAAGGCACCGTGAAGAGCAGCAAGAGCTTTCAGGGCTGGGCCCTTCCTTGTGGGAGAAGGAGCCGGACGTTTGCCTTTTCGGCAAGAGGCTCTGCCGCGGCCGAGCGCCATGAGGATGTTGCGTCTCTGGGAAAGCACAGATCCCCACTGCTGTTGTGCCTGTAGATAGGGCGCCAAGGCACCGTGAAGAGCAGCAAGAGCTTTCAGGGCTGGGCCCTTCCTTGTGGGAGAAGGAGCCGGACGTTTGCCTTTTCGGCAAGAGGCTCTGCCGCGGCCGAGCGCCATGAGATGTTGCGTCTCTGGGAAAGCACAGATCCCCACTGCTGTTGTGCCTGTAAATAGGGTTCCAAGTGTAGTTGAAGAGCAGCAAGAGCTTTCAGGGCTGGGCCCTGCCTTGTGGGAGAAGGAGCCGGACGTTTGCCTTTTCGGGAAGAGGCTCTGCCGCGGCCGAGCGCCATGAGATGTTGCGTCTCTGGGAAGCACAGAGCCCCACTGCTGTGGTGCCTGTAGATAGGGCACCAAGGCACCGTGAAGAGCAGCAAGAGCTTTCAGGGCTGGGCCCTTCCATGTGGGAGAAGGAGCCGGACGTTTGCCTTTTCGGCAAGAGGCTCTGCCGCGGCCGAGCGCCATGAGATGTTGCGTCTCTGGGAAAGCACAGATCCCCACTGCTGTTGTGCCTGTAGATAGGGCGCCAAGGCACCGTGAAGAGCAGCAAGAGCTTTCAGGGCTGGGCCCTGCCTTGTGGGAGAAGGAGCCGGACGTTTGCCTTTTCGGCAAGAGGCTCTGCCGCGGGCCGAGCGCCATGAGATGTTGCGTCTCTGGGAAAGCACAGATCCCCACTGCTGTGGTGCCTGTAGATAGGGTGCCAAGGCACCGTGAAGAGCAGCAAGAGCTTTCAGGGCTGGCCCTTCCTTGTGGGAGAAGGAGCCGGACGTTTGCCTTTTCGGCAAGAGGCTCTGCCGCGGCCGAGCGCCATGAGATGTTGCGTCTCTGGGAAAGCACAGAGCCCCACTGCTGTGGTGCCTGTAGATAGGGCGCCAAGGCACCGTGAAGAGCAGCAAGAGCTTTCAGGGCTGGGCCCTTCCTTGTGGGAGAAGGAGCCGGACGTTTGCCTTTCGGGAAGAGGCTCTGCCGCGGGCCCGAGCGCTATGAGATGTTGCGTCTCTGGGAAAGCACAGATCCCCACTGATCTTGTGCCTGTAAATAGGATTCCAAGGGTAGGTGAAGAGCAGCAAGAGCTTTCAGGGTTGGGCCTTTCCTTGTGGGAGAATGAGCCGGACGTTTGCCTTTTCGGCAAGAGGCTCTACCACGGCCGAGCGCCATGAGATGTTGCGTCTCTGGGAAAGCACAGAGCCCCACTGCTGTGGTGCCTGTAGATAGGGCGCCAAGGCACCGTGAAGAGCAGCAAGAGCTTTGAGGGCTGGGCCCTTCCTTGTGGGAGAAGGAGCCAGACATTTGCCTTTTCGGCAAGAGGCTCTGCCGCGGCCGAGCGCCATGAGCTGTTGCGTCTCTGGGAAAGCACAGAGCCCCAATGCTGTTGTGCCTGTAGATAGGGCGCCAAGGCACCGTGAAGAGCAGCAAGAGCTTTCAGGGCTGGGCCCTTCCTTGTGGGAGAAGGAGCCGGACGTTTGCCTTTTCGGCAAGAGGCTCTGCCGCGGGCCGAGCGCCATGAGATGTTGCGTCTCTGGGAAAGCACAGAGCCCCACTGCTGTGGTGCCTTGTAGAGTAGGGCGCCAAGGCACCGTGAAGAGCAGCAAGAGCTTTGAGGGCTGGGCCCTTCCTTGTGGGAGAAAGAGCCGGACGTTTGCCTTTTCGCCAAGAGGCTCTGGCGCGGCCGAGCGCCATGAGATGTTGCGTCTCTGGGAAAGCACAGATCCCCACTGCTGTTGTGCCTGTAGATAGGGCGCCAAGGCACCGTGAAGAGCAGCAAGAGCTTTTGAGGGCTGGGCCCTTCCTTGTGGGGAGAAGGAGCCGGACGTTTGCCTTTTCAGCAAGAGGCTCTGCCGCGGCCCGAGCGCCATGAGATGTTGCGTCTCTGGGGAAAGCACAGAGCCCCACTGCTGTGGTGCCTGTAGATAGGGCGCCAAGGCACCGTGAAGAGCAGCAAGAGCTTTCAGGGCTGGGCCCTTCCTTGTGGGAGAAGGAGCCGACGTTTGCCTTTTCGGCAAGAGGCTCTGCCGCGGCCGAGCGCCATGAGATGTTGCGTCTCTGGGAAAGCACAGATCCCCACTGCTGTGGTGCCTGTAGATAGGGCGCCAAGGCACCGTGAAGAGCAGCAAGAGCTTTCAGGGCTGGGCCCTTCCTTGTGGGAGAAAGAACCGGACGTTTGCCTTTTGGGCAAGAGGCTCTGCCGCGGCCGAGCGCCATGAGATGTTGCGTCTCTGGGAAAGCACAGATCCCCACTGCTGTTGTGCCTGTAGATAGGGCGCCAAGGCACCGTGAAGAGCAGCAAGAGCTTTGAGGGCTGGGCCCTTCCTTGTGGGAGAAGGAGCCGGACGTTTGCCTTTTCGGCAAGAGGCTCTGCCGCAGCCGAGCGCCATGAGATGTTGCGTCTCTGGGAAAGCACAGATCCCCACTGCTGTGGTGCCTGTAGATAGGGCGCCAAGGCACCGTGAAGAGCAGCAAGAGCTTTCAGGGCTGGGCCCTTCCTTGTGGGAGAAGGAGCCGGACGTTTGCCTTTTCGGAAGAGGCTCTGCCAAGGCCGAGCACAATGAGATGTTGCGTCTCTGGGAAAGCACAGATCCCCACTGATCTTGTGCCTGTAAATAGGATTCCAAGGGTAGGTGAAGAGCAGCAAGAGCTTTCAGGGCTGGGCCTTTCCTTGTGGGAGAATGAGCCGGACGTTTGCCTTTTCGGCAAGAGGCTCTACCGCGGCCGAGCGCCATGAGATGTTGCGTCTCTGGGAAAGCACAGAGCCCCACTGCTGTGGTGCCTGTAGATAGGGCGCCAAGGCACCGTGAAGAGCAGCAAGAGCTTTCAGGGCTGGGCCCTTCCTTGTGGGAGAAGGAGCCGGACGTTTGCCTTTTCGGCAAGAGGCTCTGCCGCGGCCGAGCGCCATGAGATGTTGCGTCTCTGGGAAAGCACAGATCCCCACTGCTGTTGTGCCTGTAAATAGGGTTCCAAGTGTAGTTGAAGAGCAGCAAGAGCTTTCAGGGCTGGGCCCTGCCTTGTGGGAGAAGGAGCCGGATGTTTGCCTTTTCGGCAAGAGGCTCTGCCGCGGCCGAGCGCCATGAGATGTTGCGTCTCTGGGAAAGCACAGAGCCCCACTGCTGTGGTGCCTGTAGATAGGGCACCAAGGCACCGTGAAGAGCAGCAAGAGCTTTCAGGGCTGGGCCCTTCCTTGTGGGGAGAAGGAGCCGGACGTTTGCCTTTTCGGCAAGAGGCTCTGCCGCGGCCGAGCGCCATGAGATGTTGCGTCTCTGGGAAAGCACAGAGCCCCACTGCTGTTGTGCCTGTAGATAGGGCGCCAAGGCACCGTGAAGAGCAGCAAGAGCTTTGAGGGCTGGGCCCTGCCTTGTGGGAGAAGGAGCCGGACGTTTGCCTTTTCGGCAAGAGGCTCTGCCGCGGCCGAGCGCCATGAGATGTTGCGTCTCTGGGAAAGCACAGAGCCCCACTGCTGTGGTGCCTGTAGATAGGGTGCCAAGGCACCGTGAAGAGCCGCAACAGCTTTGAGGGCTGGGCCCTTCCTTGTGGGAGAAGGAGCCGGACGTTTGCCTTTTCGGCAAGAGGCTCTGCCGCGGCCGAGCGCCATGAGATGTTGCGTCTCTGGGAAAGCACAGATCCCCACTGCTGTTGTGCCTGTAGATAGGGTGCCAGGCACCGTGAAGAGCAGCAAGAGCTTTCAGGGCTGGGCCCTTCCTTGTGGGAGAAGTAGCGGACGTTTGCCTTTTCGGCAAGAGGCTCTGCCGCGGCCGAGCACCATGAGATGTTGCGTCTCTGGGAAAGCACAGAGCCCCACTGCTGTGGTGCCTGTAGATAGGGTGCCAAGGCACCGTGAAGAGCAGCAAGAGCTTTCAGGGCTGGGCCCTTCCTTGTGGGAGAAGGAGCCGGACGTTTGCCTTTTCGGCAAGAGGGTCTGCCGCGGGCCCGAGCGCCATGAGATGTTGCGTCTCTGGGAAAGCACAGATCCCCACTGATCTTGTGCCTGTAAATAGGATTCCAAGGGTAGGTGAAGAGCAGCAAGAGCTTTCAGGGTTGGGCCTTTCCTTGTGGGAGAATGAGCCGGACGTTTGCCTTTTCGGCAAGAGGCTCTGCCGCGGCCCGAGCGCCATGAGATGTTGCGTCTCTGGGAAAGCACAGAGCCCCACTGCTGTTGTGCCTGTAGATAGAGCGCCAAGGCACCGTGAAGAGCAGCAAGAGCTTTCAGGGCTGGGCCCTTCCTTGTGGGAGAAGGAGCCGGACGTTTGCCTTTTCGGCAAGAGGCTCTGCCGCGGCCGAGCGCCATGAGATGTTGCGTCTCTGGGAAAGCACAGAGCCCCACTGCTCTGGTGCCTGTAGATAGGGCGAAAAGGCACCGTGAAGAGCTAGCAAGAGCTTTCAGGGCTGGGCCCTTCCTTGTGGGAGAAGGAGCCGGACGTTTGCCTTTTCAGCAAGAGGCTCTGCCGCGGTCCGAGCGCCATGAGATGTTGCGTCTCTGGGAAAGCACAGAGCCCCACTGCTGTGGTGCCTGTAGATAGGGCGCCAAGGCACCGTGAAGAGCAGCAAGAGCTTTGAGGGCTGGGCCCTTCCTTGTGGGAGAAGGAGCCGGACGTTTGCCTTTTCGGCAAGAGGCTCTGCCGCGGCCGAGCGCCATGAGATGTTGCGTCTCTGGGAAAGCACAGATCCCCACTGCTGTGGTGCCTGTAGATAGGGCGCCAAGGCACCGTGAAGAGCAGCAAGAGCTTTCAGGGCTGGGCCCTTCCTTGTGGGAGAAGGAGCCGGACGTTTGCCTTTTCGGCAAGAGGCTCTGCCGCAGCCCGAGCGCCATGAGATGTTGCGTCTCTGGGAAAGCACAGATCCCCACTGCTGTGGTGCCTGTAGATAGGGCGCCAAGGCACCGTGAAGAGCAGCAAGAGCTTTCAGGGCTGGGCCCTTCCTTGTGGGAGAAGGAGCCGGACGTTTGCCTTTTCGGCAAGAGGCTCTGCCGCGGCCGAGCACCATGAGATGTTGCGTCTCTGGGAAAGCACAGATCCCCACTGATCTTGTGCCTGTAAATAGGATTGCAAGGGTAGGTGAAGAGCAGCAAGAGCTTTCAGGGTCGGACCTTTCCTTGTGGGAGAATGAGCCGGACGTTTGCCTTTTCGGCAAGAGGCTCTGCCGCGGCCGAGCGCCATGAGATGTTGCGTCTCTGGGAAAGCACAGAGCCCCACTGCTGTGGTGCCTGTAGATAGGGCGCCAAGGCACCGTGAAGAGCAGCAAGAGCTTTCAGGGCTGGGCCCTTCCTTGTGGGAGAAGGAGCCGGACGTTTGCCTTTTCGGCAAGAGGCTCTGCCGCGGGGCCCCGAGCGCCATGAGATGTTGCGTCTCTGGGAAAGCACAGAGCCCCACTGCTGTGGTGCCTGTAGATAGGGCGCCAAGGCACCGTGAAGAGCAGCAAGAGCTTTCAGGGCTGGGCCCTTCCTTGTGGGAGAAGGAGCCGGACGTTTGCCTTTTCGGCAAGAGGCTGGCCGAGCGCCATGAGATGTTTCGTCTCTGGGAAAGCACAGATCCCCACTGCTGTTGTGCCTGTAAATAGGGTTCCAAGTGTAGTTGAAGAGCAGCAAGAGCTTTCAGGGCTGGGCCCTGCCTTGTGGGAGAAGGAGCCGGACGTTTGCCTTTTCGGCAAGAGGCTCTGCCGCGGCCGAGCGCCATGAGATGTTGCGTCTCTGGGAAAGCACAGAGCCCCACTGCTGTGGTGCCTGTAGATAGGGCACCAAGGCACCGTGAAGAGCAGCAAGAGCTTTCAGGGCTGGGCCCTTCCTTGTGGGGAGAAGGAGCCGGACGTTTGCCTTTTGGGCAAGAGGCTCTGCCGCGGCCGGAGCGCCATGAGATGTTGCGTCTCTGGGAAAGCACAGATCCCCACTGCTGTTGTGCCTGTAGATAGGGCGCCAAGGCACCGTGAAGAGCAGCAAGAGCTTTGAGGGCTGGGCCCTTCCTTGTGGGAGGAAGGAGCCGGACGTTTGCCTTTTCGGCAAGAGGCTCTGCCGCGGGCCGAGCGCCATGAGATGTTGCGCTCTGGGAAAGCACAGATCCCCACTGCTGTTGTGCCTGTAAATAGGGTTCCAAGTGTAGTTGAAGAGCAGGAAGAGCTTTCAGGGCTGGGCCCTGCCTTGTGGGAGAAGGAGCCGGACGTTTGCCTTTTCGGCAAGAGGCTCTGCCGCGGCCGAGCGCCATGAGATGTTGCGTCTCTGGGAAAGCACAGATCCCCACTGCTGTTGTGCCTGTAAATAGGGTTCCAAGTGTAGTTGAAGAGCAGCAAGAGCTTTCAGGGCTGGGCCCTGCCTTGTGGGAGAAGGAGCCGGACGTTTGCCTTTTCGGCAAGAGGCTCTGCCGCGGCCGAGCGCCATGAGATGTTGCGTCTCTGGGAAAGCACAGAGCCCCACTGCTGTGGTGCCTGTAGATAGGGCACCAAGGCACCGTGAAGAGCAGCAAGAGCTTTCAGGGCTGGGCCCTTCCTTGTGGGAGAAGGAGCCGGACGTTTGCCTTTTCGGCAAGAGGCTCTGCCGCGGCCGAGCGCCATGAGATGTTGCGTCTCTGGGAAAGCACAGATCCCCACTGCTGTTGTGCCTGTAGATAGGGCGCCAAGGCACCGTGAAGAGCAGCAAGAGCTTTCAGGGCTGGGCCCTTCCTTGTGGGAGAAGGAGCCGGACGTTTGCCTTTTCGGCAAGAGGCTCTGCCGCGGCCGAGCGCCATGAGATGTTGCGTCTCTGGGAAAGCACAGATCCCCACTGCTGTGGTGCCTGTAGATAGGGTGCCAAGGCACCGTGAAGAGCAGCAAGAGCTTTCAGGGCTGGGCCCTTCCTTGTGGGAGAAGGAGCCGGACGTTTGCCTTTTCGGGAAGAGGCTCTGCCAAGGCCGAGCACAATGAGATGTTGCGTCTCTGGGAAAGCACAGATCCCCACTGATCTTGTGCCTGTAAATAGGATTCCAAGGGTAGGTGAAGAGCAGCAAGAGCTTTCAGGGCTGGGCCTTTCCTTGTGGGAGAATGAGCCGGACGTTTGCCTTTTCGGCAAGAGGCTCTACCGCGGGCCGAGCGCCATGAGATGTTGCGTCTCTGGGAAAGCACAGAGCCCCACTGCTGTGGTGCCTGTAGATAGGGCGCCAAGGCACCGTGAAGAGCAGCAAGAGCTTTCAGGGCTGGGCCCTTCCTTGTGGGAGAAGGAGCCGGACGTTTGCCTTTTCGGCAAGAGGCTCTGCCGCGGCCCGAGCGCCATGAGATGTTGCGTCTCTGGGAAAGCACAGATCCCCACTGCTGTTGTGCCTGTAAATAGGGTTCCAAGTGTAGTTGAAGAGCAGCAAGAGCTTTCAGGGCTGGGCCCTGCCTTGTGGGAGAAGGAGCCGGATGTTTGCCTTTTCGGCAAGAGGCTCTGCCGCGGCCGAGCGCCATGAGATGTTGCGTCTCTGGGAAAGCACAGAGCCCCACTGCTGTGGTGCCTGTAGATAGGGCACCAAGGCACCGTGAAGAGCAGCAAGAGCTTTCAGGGCTGGGCCCTTCCTTGTGGGAGAAGGAGCCGGACGTTTGCCTTTTCGGCAAGAGGCTCTGCCGCGGCCGAGCGCCATGAGATGTTGCGTCTCTGGGAAAGCACAGAGCCCCACTGCTGTTGTGCCTGTAGATAGGGCGCCAAGGCACCGTGAAGAGCAGCAAGAGCTTTGAGGGCTGGGCCCTGCCTTGTGGGAGAAGGAGCCGGACGTTTGCCTTTTCGGCAAGAGGCTCTGCCGCGGCCGAGCGCCATGAGATGTTGCGTCTCTGGGAAAGCACAGAGCCCCACTGCTGTGGTGCCTGTAGATAGGGTGCCAAGGCACCGTGAAGAGCCGCAACAGCTTTGAGGGCTGGGCCCTTCCTTGTGGGAGAAGGAGCCGGACGTTTGCCTTTTCGGCAAGAGGCTCTGCCGCGGCCGAGCGCCATGAGATGTTGCGTCTCTGGGAAAGCACAGATCCCCACTGCTGTTGTGCCTGTAGATAGGGTGCCAAGGCACCGTGAAGAGCAGCAAGAGCTTTCAGGGCTGGGCCCTTCCTTGTGGGAGAAGGAGCCGGACGTTTGCCTTTTCGGCAAGAGGCTCTGCCGCGGCCGAGCGCCATGAGATGTTGCGTCTCTGGGAAAGCACAGAGCCCCACTGCTGTGGTGCCTGTAGATAGGGTGCCAAGGCACCGTGAAGAGCAGCAAGAGCTTTCAGGGCTGGGCCCTTCCTTGTGGGAGAAGGAGCCGGACGTTTGCCTTTTCGGGAAGAGGGTCTGCCGCGGCCGAGCGCCATGAGATGTTGCGTCTCTGGGAAAGCACAGATCCCCACTGATCTTGTGCCTGTAAATAGGATTCCAAGGGTAGGTGAAGAGCAGCAAGAGCTTTCAGGGTTGGGCCTTTCCTTGTGGGAGAATGAGCCGGACGTTTGCCTTTTCGGCAAGAGGCTCTGCCGCGGCCGAGCGCCATGAGATGTTGCGTCTCTGGGAAAGCACAGAGCCCCACTGCTGTTGTGCCTGTAGATAGAGCGCCAAGGCACCATAAAGAGCAGCAAGAGCTTTCAGGGCTGGGCCCTTCCTTGTGGGAGAAGGAGCCGGACGTTTGCCTTTTCGGCAAGAGGCTCTGCCGCGGCCGAGCGCCATGAGATGTTGCGTCTCTGGGAAAGCACAGAGCCCCACTGCTCTGGTGCCTGTAGATAGGGCGCCAAGGCACCGTGAAGAGCAGCAAGAGCTTTCAGGGCTGGGCCCTTCCTTGTGGGAGAAGGAGCCGGACGTTTGCCTTTTCAGCAAGAGGCTCTGCCGCGGCCGAGCGCCATGAGATGTTGCGTCTCTGGGAAAGCACAGAGCCCCACTGCTGTGGTGCCTGTAGATAGGGCGCCAAGGCACCGTGAAGAGCAGCAAGAGCTTTCAGGGCTGGGCCCTTCCTTGTGGGAGAAGGAGCCGGACGTTTGCCTTTTCGGCAAGAGGCTCTGCCGCGGCCGAGCGCCATGAGATGTTGCGTCTCTGGGAAAGCACAGATCCCCACTGCTGTGGTGCCTGTAGATAGGGCGCCAAGGCACCGTGAAGAGCAGCAAGAGCTTTCAGGGCTGGGCCCTTCCTTGTGGGAGAAGGAGCCGGACGTTTGCCTTTTCGGCAAGAGGCTCTGCCGCAGCCGAGCGCCATGAGATGTTGCGTCTCTGGGAAAGCACAGATCCCCACTGCTGTGGTGCCTGTAGATAGGGCGCCAAGGCACCGTGAAGAGCAGCAAGAGCTTTCAGGGCTGGGCCCTTCCTTGTGGGAGAAGGAGCCGGACGTTTGCCTTTTCGGCAAGAGGCTCTGCCGCGGCCGAGCACCATGAGATGTTGCGTCTCTGGGAAAGCACAGATCCCCACTGATCTTGTGCCTGTAAATAGGATTGCAAGGGTAGGTGAAGAGCAGCAAGAGCTTTCAGGGTCGGGCCTTTCCTTGTGGGAGAATGAGCCGGACGTTTGCCTTTTCGGCAAGAGGCTCTGCCGCGGCCGAGCGCCATGAGATGTTGCGTCTCTGGGAAAGCACAGAGCCCCACTGCTGTGGTGCCTGTAGATAGGGCGCCAAGGCACCGTGAAGAGCAGCAAGAGCTTTCAGGGCTGGGCCCTTCCTTGTGGGAGAAGGAGCCGGACGTTTGCCTTTTCGGCAAGAGGCTCTGCCGCGGCCGAGCGCCATGAGATGTTGCGTCTCTGGGAAAGCACAGAGCCCCACTGCTGTGGTGCCTGTAGATAGGGCGCCAAGGCACCGTGAAGAGCAGCAAGAGCTTTCAGGGCTGGGCCCTTCCTTGTGGGAGAAGGAGCCGGACGTTTGCCTTTTCGGCAAGAGGCTCTGCCGCGGCCGAGCGCCATGAGATGTTGCGTCTCTGGGAAAGCACAGATCCCCACTGCTGTTGTGCCTGTAAATAGGGTTCCAAGTGTAGTTGAAGAGCAGCAAGAGCTTTCAGGGCTGGGCCCTGCCTTGTGGGAGAAGGAGCCGGACGTTTGCCTTTTCGGCAAGAGGCTCTGCCGCGGCCGAGCGCCATGAGATGTTGCGTCTCTGGGAAAGCACAGAGCCCCACTGCTGTGGTGCCTGTAGATAGGGCACCAAGGCACCGTGAAGAGCAGCAAGAGCTTTCAGGGCTGGGCCCTTCCTTGTGGGAGAAGGAGCCGGACGTTTGCCTTTTGGGCAAGAGGCTCTGCCGCGGCCGAGCGCCATGAGATGTTGCGTCTCTGGGAAAGCACAGATCCCCACTGCTGTTGTGCCTGTAGATAGGGCGCCAAGGCACCGTGAAGAGCAGCAAGAGCTTTCAGGGCTGGGCCCTTCCTTGTGGGAGAAGGAGCCGGACGTTTGCCTTTTCGGCAAGAGGCTCTGCCGCGGCCGAGCGCCATGAGATGTTGCGTCTCTGGGAAAGCACAGATCCCCACTGCTGTTGTGCCTGTAAATAGGGTTCCAAGTGTAGTTGAAGAGCAGCAAGAGCTTTCAGGGCTGGGCCCTGCCTTGTGGGAGAAGGAGCCGGACGTTTGCCTTTTCGGCAAGAGGCTCTGCCGCGGCCGAGCGCCATGAGATGTTGCGTCTCTGGGAAAGCACAGATCCCCACTGCTGTTGTGCCTGTAAATAGGGTTCCAAGTGTAGTTGAAGAGCAGCAAGAGCTTTCAGGGCTGGGCCCTGCCTTGTGGGAGAAGGAGCCGGACGTTTGCCTTTTCGGCAAGAGGCTCTGCCGCGGCCGAGCGCCATGAGATGTTGCGTCTCTGGGAAAGCACAGAGCCCCACTGCTGTGGTGCCTGTAGATAGGGCACCAAGGCACCGTGAAGAGCAGCAAGAGCTTTCAGGGCTGGGCCCTTCCTTGTGGGAGAAGGAGCCGGACGTTTGCCTTTTCGGCAAGAGGCTCTGCCGCGGCCGAGCGCCATGAGATGTTGCGTCTCTGGGAAAGCACAGATCCCCACTGCTGTTGTGCCTGTAGATAGGGCGCCAAGGCACCGTGAAGAGCAGCAAGAGCTTTCAGGGCTGGGCCCTTCCTTGTGGGAGAAGGAGCCGGACGTTTGCCTTTTCGGCAAGAGGCTCTGCCGCGGCCGAGCGCCATGAGATGTTGCGTCTCTGGGAAAGCACAGATCCCCACTGCTGTGGTGCCTGTAGATAGGGTGCCAAGGCACCGTGAAGAGCAGCAAGAGCTTTCAGGGCTGGGCCCTTCCTTGTGGGAGAAGGAGCCGGACGTTTGCCTTTTCGGCAAGAGGCTCTGCCGCGGCCGAGCGCCATGAGATGTTGCGTCTCTGGGAAAGCACAGAGCCCCACTGCTGTGGTGCCTGTAGATAGGGCGCCAAGGCACCGTGAAGAGCAGCAAGAGCTTTCAGGGCTGGGCCCTTCCTTGTGGGAGAAGGAGCCGGACGTTTGCCTTTTCGGGAAGAGGCTCTGCCGCGGCCGAGCGCTATGAGATGTTGCGTCTCTGGGAAAGCACAGATCCCCACTGATCTTGTGCCTGTAAATAGGATTCCAAGGGTAGGTGAAGAGCAGCAAGAGCTTTCAGGGTTGGGCCTTTCCTTGTGGGAGAATGAGCCGGACGTTTGCCTTTTCGGCAAGAGGCTCTACCAAGGCCGAGCGCCATGAGATGTTGCGTCTCTGGGAAAGCACAGAGCCCCACTGCTGTGGTGCCTGTAGATAGGGCGCCAAGGCACCGTGAAGAGCAGCAAGAGCTTTGAGGGCTGGGCCCTTCCTTGTGGGAGAAGGAGCCAGACATTTGCCTTTTCGGCAAGAGGCTCTGCCGCGGCCGAGCGCCATGAGCTGTTGCGTCTCTGGGAAAGCACAGAGCCCCAATGCTGTTGTGCCTGTAGATAGGGCGCCAAGGCACCGTGAAGAGCAGCAAGAGCTTTCAGGGCTGGGCCCTTCCTTGTGGGAGAAGGAGCCGGACGTTTGCCTTTTCGGCAAGAGGCTCTGCCGCGGCCGAGCGCCATGAGATGTTGCGTCTCTGGGAAAGCACAGAGCCCCACTGCTGTGGTGCCTGTAGATAGGGCGCCAAGGCACCGTGAAGAGCAGCAAGAGCTTTGAGGGCTGGGCCCTTCCTTGTGGGAGAAAGAGCCGGACGTTTGCCTTTTCGCCAAGAGGCTCTGGCGCGGCCGAGCGCCATGAGATGTTGCGTCTCTGGGAAAGCACAGATCCCCACTGCTGTTGTGCCTGTAGATAGGGCGCCAAGGCACCGTGAAGAGCAGCAAGAGCTTTGAGGGCTGGGCCCTTCCTTGTGGGAGAAGGAGCCGGACGTTTGCCTTTTCAGCAAGAGGCTCTGCCGCGGCCGAGCGCCATGAGATGTTGCGTCTCTGGGAAAGCACAGAGCCCCACTGCTGTGGTGCCTGTAGATAGGGCGCCAAGGCACCGTGAAGAGCAGCAAGAGCTTTCAGGGCTGGGCCCTTCCTTGTGGGAGAAGGAGCCGGACGTTTGCCTTTTCGGCAAGAGGCTCTGCCGCGGCCGAGCGCCATGAGATGTTGCGTCTCTGGGAAAGCACAGATCCCCACTGCTGTGGTGCCTGTAGATAGGGCGCCAAGGCACCGTGAAGAGCAGCAAGAGCTTTCAGGGCTGGGCACTTCCTTGTGGGAGAAAGAACCGGACGTTTGCCTTTTGGGCAAGAGGCTCTGCCGCGGCCGAGCGCCATGAGATGTTGCGTCTCTGGGAAAGCACAGATCCCCACTGCTGTTGTGCCTGTAGATAGGGCGCCAAGGCACCGTGAAGAGCAGCAAGAGCTTTGAGGGCTGGGCCCTTCCTTGTGGGAGAAGGAGCCGGACGTTTGCCTTTTCGGCAAGAGGCTCTGCCGCAGCCGAGCGCCATGAGATGTTGCGTCTCTGGGAAAGCACAGATCCCCACTGCTGTGGTGCCTGTAGATAGGGCGCCAAGGCACCGTGAAGAGCAGCAAGAGCTTTCAGGGCTGGGCCCTTCCTTGTGGGAGAAGGAGCCGGACGTTTGCCTTTTCGGGAAGAGGCTCTGCCAAGGCCGAGCACAATGAGATGTTGCGTCTCTGGGAAAGCACAGATCCCCACTGATCTTGTGCCTGTAAATAGGATTCCAAGGGTAGGTGAAGAGCAGCAAGAGCTTTCAGGGCTGGGCCTTTCCTTGTGGGAGAATGAGCCGGACGTTTGCCTTTTCGGCAAGAGGCTCTACCGCGGCCGAGCGCCATGAGATGTTGCGTCTCTGGGAAAGCACAGAGCCCCACTGCTGTGGTGCCTGTAGATAGGGCGCCAAGGCACCGTGAAGAGCAGCAAGAGCTTTCAGGGCTGGGCCCTTCCTTGTGGGAGAAGGAGCCGGACGTTTGCCTTTTCGGCAAGAGGCTCTGCCGCGGCCGAGCGCCATGAGATGTTGCGTCTCTGGGAAAGCACAGATCCCCACTGCTGTTGTGCCTGTAAATAGGGTTCCAAGTGTAGTTGAAGAGCAGCAAGAGCTTTCAGGGCTGGGCCCTGCCTTGTGGGAGAAGGAGCCGGATGTTTGCCTTTTCGGCAAGAGGCTCTGCCGCGGCCGAGCGCCATGAGATGTTGCGTCTCTGGGAAAGCACAGAGCCCCACTGCTGTGGTGCCTGTAGATAGGGCACCAAGGCACCGTGAAGAGCAGCAAGAGCTTTCAGGGCTGGGCCCTTCCTTGTGGGAGAAGGAGCCGGACGTTTGCCTTTTCGGCAAGAGGCTCTGCCGCGGCCGAGCGCCATGAGATGTTGCGTCTCTGGGAAAGCACAGAGCCCCACTGCTGTTGTGCCTGTAGATAGGGCGCCAAGGCACCGTGAAGAGCAGCAAGAGCTTTGAGGGCTGGGCCCTGCCTTGTGGGAGAAGGAGCCGGACGTTTGCCTTTTCGGCAAGAGGCTCTGCCGCGGCCGAGCGCCATGAGATGTTGCGTCTCTGGGAAAGCACAGAGCCCCACTGCTGTGGTGCCTGTAGATAGGGTGCCAAGGCACCGTGAAGAGCCGCAACAGCTTTGAGGGCTGGGCCCTTCCTTGTGGGAGAAGGAGCCGGACGTTTGCCTTTTCGGCAAGAGGCTCTGCCGCGGCCGAGCGCCATGAGATGTTGCGTCTCTGGGAAAGCACAGATCCCCACTGCTGTTGTGCCTGTAGATAGGGTGCCAAGGCACCGTGAAGAGCAGCAAGAGCTTTCAGGGCTGGGCCCTTCCTTGTGGGAGAAGTAGCCGGACGTTTGCCTTTTCGGCAAGAGGCTCTGCCGCGGCCGAGCGCCATGAGATGTTGCGTCTCTGGGAAAGCACAGAGCCCCACTGCTGTGGTGCCTGTAGATAGGGTGCCAAGGCACCGTGAAGAGCAGCAAGAGCTTTCAGGGCTGGGCCCTTCCTTGTGGGAGAAGGAGCCGGACGTTTGCCTTTTCGGCAAGAGGGTCTGCCGCGGCCGAGCGCCATGAGATGTTGCGTCTCTGGGAAAGCACAGATCCCCACTGATCTTGTGCCTGTAAATAGGATTCCAAGGGTAGGTGAAGAGCAGCAAGAGCTTTCAGGGTTGGGCCTTTCCTTGTGGGAGAATGAGCCGGACGTTTGCCTTTTCGGCAAGAGGCTCTGCCGCGGCCGAGCGCCATGAGATGTTGCGTCTCTGGGAAAGCACAGAGCCCCACTGCTGTTGTGCCTGTAGATAGAGCGCCAAGGCACCGTGAAGAGCAGCAAGAGCTTTCAGGGCTGGGCCCTTCCTTGTGGGAGAAGGAGCCGGACGTTTGCCTTTTCGGCAAGAGGCTCTGCCGCGGCCGAGCGCCATGAGATGTTGCGTCTCTGGGAAAGCACAGAGCCCCACTGCTCTGGTGCCTGTAGATAGGGCGCCAAGGCACCGTGAAGAGCAGCAAGAGCTTTCAGGGCTGGGCCCTTCCTTGTGGGAGAAGGAGCCGGACGTTTGCCTTTTCAGCAAGAGGCTCTGCCGCGGCCGAGCGCCATGAGATGTTGCGTCTCTGGGAAAGCACAGAGCCCCACTGCTGTGGTGCCTGTAGATAGGGCGCCAAGGCACCGTGAAGAGCAGCAAGAGCTTTGAGGGCTGGGCCCTTCCTTGTGGGAGAAGGAGCCGGACGTTTGCCTTTTCGGCAAGAGGCTCTGCCGCGGCCGAGCGCCATGAGATGTTGCGTCTCTGGGAAAGCACAGATCCCCACTGCTGTGGTGCCTGTAGATAGGGCGCCAAGGCACCGTGAAGAGCAGCAAGAGCTTTCAGGGCTGGGCCCTTCCTTGTGGGAGAAGGAGCCGGACGTTTGCCTTTTCGGCAAGAGGCTCTGCCGCAGCCGAGCGCCATGAGATGTTGCGTCTCTGGGAAAGCACAGAGCCCCAATGCTGTTGTGCCTGTAGATAGGGCGCCAAGGCACCGTGAAGAGCAGCAAGAGCTTTCAGGGCTGGGCCCTTCCTTGTGGGAGAAGGAGCCGGACGTTTGCCTTTTCGGGAAGAGGCTCTGCCGCGGCCGAGCGCCATGAGATGTTGCGTCTCTGGGAAAGCACAGATCCCCACTGCTGTGGTGCCTGTAGATAGGGCGCCAAGGCACCGTGAAGAGCAGCAAGAGCTTTCAGGGCTGGGCCCTTCCTTGTGGGAGAAGGAGCCAGACATTTGCCTTTTCGGCAAGAGGCTCTGCCGCGGCCGAGCGCCATGAGCTGTTGCGTCTCTGGGAAAGCACAGAGCCCCAATGCTGTTGTGCCTGTAGATAGGGCGCCAAGGCACCGTGAAGAGCAGCAAGAGCTTTCAGGGCTGGGCCCTTCCTTGTGGGAGAAGGAGCCGGACGTTTGCCTTTTCGGCAAGAGGCTCTGCCGCGGCCGAGCGCCATGAGATGTTGCGTCTCTGGGAAAGCACAGATCCCCACTGCTGTGGTGCCTGTAGATAGGGCGCCAAGGCACCGTGAAGAGCAGCAAGAGCTTTGAGGGCTGGGCCCTTCCTTGTGGGAGAAAGAGCCGGACGTTTGCCTTTTCGCCAAGAGGCTCTGGCGCGGCCGAGCGCCATGAGATGTTGCGTCTCTGGGAAAGCACAGATCCCCACTGCTGTTGTGCCTGTAGATAGGGCACCAAGGCACCGTGAAGAGCAGCAAGAGCTTTGAGGGCTGGGCCCTTCCTTGTGGGAGAAGGAGCCGGACGTTTGCCTTTTCAGCAAGAGGCTCTGCCGCGGCCGAGCGCCATGAGATGTTGCGTCTCTGGGAAAGCACAGAGCCCCACTGCTGTGGTGCCTGTAGATAGGGCGCCAAGGCACCGTGAAGAGCAGCAAGAGCTTTCAGGGCTGGGCCCTTCCTTGTGGGAGAAGGAGCCGGACGTTTGCCTTTTCGGCAAGAGGCTCTGCCGCGGCCGAGCGCCATGAGATGTTGCGTCTCTGGGAAAGCACAGAGCCCCACTGCTGTGGTGCCTGTAGATAGGGCGCCAAGGCACCGTGAAGAGCAGCAAGAGCTTTCAGGGCTGGGCCCTTCCTTGTGGGAGAAAGAACCGGACGTTTGCCTTTTGGGCAAGAGGCTCTGCCGCGGCCGAGCGCCATGAGATGTTGCGTCTCTGGGAAAGCACAGATCCCCACTGCTGTTGTGCCTGTAGATAGGGCGCCAAGGCACCGTGAAGAGCAGCAAGAGCTTTGAGGGCTGGGCCCTTCCTTGTGGGAGAAGGAGCCGGACGTTTGCCTTTTCGGCAAGAGGCTCTGCCGCAGCCGAGCGCCATGAGATGTTGCGTCTCTGGGAAAGCACAGATCCCCACTGCTGTGGTGCCTGTAGATAGGGCGCCAAGGCACCGTGAAGAGCAGCAAGAGCTTTCAGGGCTGGGCCCTTCCTTGTGGGAGAAGGAGCCGGACGTTTGCCTTTTCGGGAAGAGGCTCTGCCAAGGCCGAGCACAATGAGATGTTGCGTCTCTGGGAAAGCACAGATCCCCACTGATCTTGTGCCTGTAAATAGGATTCCAAGGGTAGGTGAAGAGCAGCAAGAGCTTTCAGGGCTGGGCCTTTCCTTGTGGGAGAATGAGCCGGACGTTTGCCTTTTCGGCAAGAGGCTCTACCGCGGCCGAGCGCCATGAGATGTTGCGTCTCTGGGAAAGCACAGAGCCCCACTGCTGTGGTGCCTGTAGATAGGGCGCCAAGGCACCGTGAAGAGCAGCAAGAGCTTTCAGGGCTGGGCCCTTCCTTGTGGGAGAAGGAGCCGGACGTTTGCCTTTTCGGCAAGAGGCTCTGCCGCGGCCGAGCGCCATGAGATGTTGCGTCTCTGGGAAAGCACAGATCCCCACTGCTGTTGTGCCTGTAAATAGGGTTCCAAGTGTAGTTGAAGAGCAGCAAGAGCTTTCAGGGCTGGGCCCTGCCTTGTGGGAGAAGGAGCCGGATGTTTGCCTTTTCGGCAAGAGGCTCTGCCGCGGCCGAGCGCCATGAGATGTTGCGTCTCTGGGAAAGCACAGAGCCCCACTGCTGTGGTGCCTGTAGATAGGGCACCAAGGCACCGTGAAGAGCAGCAAGAGCTTTCAGGGCTGGGCCCTTCCTTGTGGGAGAAGGAGCCGGACGTTTGCCTTTTCGGCAAGAGGCTCTGCCGCGGCCGAGCGCCATGAGATGTTGCGTCTCTGGGAAAGCACAGAGCCCCACTGCTGTTGTGCCTGTAGATAGGGCGCCAAGGCACCGTGAAGAGCAGCAAGAGCTTTGAGGGCTGGGCCCTGCCTTGTGGGAGAAGGAGCCGGACGTTTGCCTTTTCGGCAAGAGGCTCTGCCGCGGCCGAGCGCCATGAGATGTTGCGTCTCTGGGAAAGCACAGAGCCCCACTGCTGTGGTGCCTGTAGATAGGGTGCCAAGGCACCGTGAAGAGCAGCAACAGCTTTGAGGGCTGGGCCCTTCCTTGTGGGAGAAGGAGCCGGACGTTTGCCTTTTCGGCAAGAGGCTCTGCCGCGGCCGAGCGCCATGAGATGTTGCGTCTCTGGGAAAGCACAGATCCCCACTGCTGTTGTGCCTGTAGATAGGGTGCCAAGGCACCGTGAAGAGCAGCAAGAGCTTTCAGGGCTGGGCCCTTCCTTGTGGGAGAAGTAGCCGGACGTTTGCCTTTTCGGCAAGAGGCTCTGCCGCGGCCGAGCGCCATGAGATGTTGCGTCTCTGGGAAAGCACAGAGCCCCACTGCTGTGGTGCCTGTAGATAGGGTGCCAAGGCACCGTGAAGAGCAGCAAGAGCTTTCAGGGCTGGGCCCTTCCTTGTGGGAGAAGGAGCCGGACGTTTGCCTTTTCGGCAAGAGGGTCTGCCGCGGCCGAGCGCCATGAGATGTTGCGTCTCTGGGAAAGCACAGATCCCCACTGATCTTGTGCCTGTAAATAGGATTCCAAGGGTAGGTGAAGAGCAGCAAGAGCTTTCAGGGTTGGGCCTTTCCTTGTGGGAGAATGAGCCGGACGTTTGCCTTTTCGGCAAGAGGCTCTGCCGCGGCCGAGCGCCATGAGATGTTGCGTCTCTGGGAAAGCACAGAGCCCCACTGCTGTTGTGCCTGTAGATAGAGCGCCAAGGCACCGTGAAGAGCAGCAAGAGCTTTCAGGGCTGGGCCCTTCCTTGTGGGAGAAGGAGCCGGACGTTTGCCTTTTCGGCAAGAGGCTCTGCCGCGGCCGAGCGCCATGAGATGTTGCGTCTCTGGGAAAGCACAGAGCCCCACTGCTCTGGTGCCTGTAGATAGGGCGCCAAGGCACCGTGAAGAGCAGCAAGAGCTTTCAGGGCTGGGCCCTTCCTTGTGGGAGAAGGAGCCGGACGTTTGCCTTTTCAGCAAGAGGCTCTGCCGCGGCCGAGCGCCATGAGATGTTGCGTCTCTGGGAAAGCACAGAGCCCCACTGCTGTGGTGCCTGTAGATAGGGCGCCAAGGCACCGTGAAGAGCAGCAAGAGCTTTGAGGGCTGGGCCCTTCCTTGTGGGAGAAGGAGCCGGACGTTTGCCTTTTCGGCAAGAGGCTCTGCCGCGGCCGAGCGCCATGAGATGTTGCGTCTCTGGGAAAGCACAGATCCCCACTGCTGTGGTGCCTGTAGATAGGGCGCCAAGGCACCGTGAAGAGCAGCAAGAGCTTTCAGGGCTGGGCCCTTCCTTGTGGGAGAAGGAGCCGGACGTTTGCCTTTTCGGCAAGAGGCTCTGCCGCAGCCGAGCGCCATGAGATGTTGCGTCTCTGGGAAAGCACAGATCCCCACTGCTGTGGTGCCTGTAGATAGGGCGCCAAGGCACCGTGAAGAGCAGCAAGAGCTTTGAGGGCTGGGCCCTTCCTTGTGGGAGAAGGAGCCGGACGTTTGCCTTTTCGGCAAGAGGCTCTGCCGCGGCCGAGCACCATGAGATGTTGCGTCTCTGGGAAAGCACAGATCCCCACTGATCTTGTGCCTGTAAATAGGATTGCAAGGGTAGGTGAAGAGCAGCAAGAGCTTTCAGGGTCGGGCCTTTCCTTGTGGGAGAATGAGCCGGACGTTTGCCTTTTCGGCAAGAGGCTCTGCCGCGGCCGAGCGCCATGAGATGTTGCGTCTCTGGGAAAGCACAGAGCCCCACTGCTGTGGTGCCTGTAGATAGGGCGCCAAGGCACCGTGAAGAGCAGCAAGAGCTTTCAGGGCTGGGCCCTTCCTTGTGGGAGAAGGAGCCGGACGTTTGCCTTTTCGGCAAGAGGCTCTACCGCGGCCGAGCGCCATGAGATGTTGCGTCTCTGGGAAAGCACAGAGCCCCACTGCTGTGGTGCCTGTAGATAGGGCGCCAAGGCACCGTGAAGAGCAGCAAGAGCTTTCAGGGCTGGGCCCTTCCTTGTGGGAGAAGGAGCCGGACGTTTGCCTTTTCGGCAAGAGGCTCTGCCGCGGCCGAGCGCCATGAGATGTTGCGTCTCTGGGAAAGCACAGATCCCCACTGCTGTTGTGCCTGTAGATAGGGTTCCAAGTGTAGTTGAAGAGCAGCAAGAGCTTTCAGGGCTGGGCCCTGCCTTGTGGGAGAAGGAGCCGGACGTTTGCCTTTTCGGCAAGAGGCTCTGCCGCGGCCGAGCGCCATGAGATGTTGCGTCTCTGGGAAAGCACAGAGCCCCACTGCTGTGGTGCCTGTAGATAGGGCACCAAGGCACCGTGAAGAGCAGCAAGAGCTTTCAGGGCTGGGCCCTGCCTTGTGGGAGAAGGAGCCGGACGTTTGCCTTTTGGGCAAGAGGCTCTGCCGCGGCCGAGCGCCATGAGATGTTGCGTCTCTGGGAAAGCACAGATCCCCACTGCTGTTGTGCCTGTAGATAGGGCGCCAAGGCACCGTGAAGAGCAGCAAGAGCTTTGAGGGCTGGGCCCTTCCTTGTGGGAGAAGGAGCCGGACGTTTGCCTTTTCGGCAAGAGGCTCTGCCGCGGCCGAGCGCCATGAGATGTTGCGTCTCTGGGAAAGCACAGATCCCCACTGCTGTTGTGCCTGTAAATAGGGTTCCAAGTGTAGTTGAAGAGCAGCAAGAGCTTTCAGGGCTGGGCCCTGCCTTGTGGGAGAAGGAGCCGGACGTTTGCCTTTTCGGCAAGAGGCTCTGCCGCGGCCGAGCGCCATGAGATGTTGCGTTTTTGGGAAAGCACAGAGCCCCACTGCTGTGGTGCCTGTAGATAGGGCACCAAGGAACCGTGAAGAGCAGCAAGAGCTTTCAGGGCTGGGCCCTTCCTTGTGGGAGAAGGAGCCGGACGTTTGCCTTTTCGGCAAGAGGCTCTGCCGCGGCCGAGCGCCATGAGATGTTGCGTCTCTGGGAAAGCACAGATCCCCACTGCTGTTGTGCCTGTAGATAGGGCGCCAAGGCACCGTGAAGAGCAGCAAGAGCTTTGAGGGCTGGGCCCTGCCTTGTGGGAGAAGGAGCCGGACGTTTGCCTTTTCGGCAAGAGGCTCTGCCGCGGCCGAGCGCCATGAGATGTTGCGTCTCTGGGAAAGCACAGAGCCCCACTGCTGTGGTGCCTGTAGATAGGGTGCCAAGGCACCGTGAAGAGCAGCAAGAGCTTTCAGGGCTGGGCCCTTCCTTGTGGGAGAAGGAGCCGGACGTTTGCCTTTTCGGCAAGAGGCTCTGCCGCGGCCGAGCGCCATGAGATGTTGCGTCTCTGGGAAAGCACAGATCCCCACTGCTGTTGTGCCTGTAGATAGGGTGCCAAGGCACCGTGAAGAGCAGCAAGAGCTTTCAGGGCTGGGCCCTTCCTTGTGGGAGAAGGAGCCGGACGTTTGCCTTTTCGGGAAGAGGCTCTGCCGCGGCCGAGCGCCATGAGATGTTGCGTCTCTGGGAAAGCACAGATCCCCACTGATCTTGTGCCTGTAAATAGGATTCCAAGGGTAGGTGAAGAGCAGCAAGAGCTTTCAGGGTTGGGCCTTTCCTTGTGGGAGAATGAGCCGGACGTTTGCCTTTTCGGCAAGAGGCTCTACCGCGGCCGAGCGCCATGAGATGTTGCGTCTCTGGGAAAGCACAGAGCCCCACTGCTGTGGTGCCTGTAGATAGGGCGCCAAGGCACCGTGAAGAGCAGCAAGAGCTTTCAGGGCTGGGCCCTGCCTTGTGGGAGAAGGAGCCAGACGTTTGCCTTCTCGGCAAGAGGCTCTGCCGCGGCCAAGCGCCATGAGCTGTTGCGTCTCTGGGAAAGCACAGAGCCCCACTGCTGTTGTGCCTGTAGATAGAGCGCCAAGGCACCGTGAAGAGCAGCAAGAGCTTTCAGGGCTGGGCCCTTCCTTGTGGGAGAAGGAGCCGGACGTTTGCCTTTTCGGCAAGAGGCTCTGCCGCGGCCGAGCGCCATGAGATGTTGCGTCTCTGGGAAAGCACAGAGCCCCACTGCTCTGGTGCCTGTAGATAGGGCGCCAAGGCACCGTGAAGAGCAGCAAGAGCTTTCAGGGCTGGGCCCTTCCTTGTGGGAGAATGAGCCGGACGTTTGCCTTTTCGGCAAGAGGCTCTGCCGCGGCCGAGCGCCATGAGATGTTGCGTCTCTGGGAAAGCACAGATCCCCACTGCTGTTGTGCCTGTAGATAGGGCGCCAAGGCACCGTGAAGAGCAGCAAGAGCTTTGAGGGCTGGGCCCTTCCTTGTGGGAGAAGGAGCCGGACGTTTGCCTTTTCAGCAAGAGGCTCTGCCGCGGCCGAGCGCCATGAGATGTTGCGTCTCTGGGAAAGCACAGAGCCCCACTGCTGTGGTGCCTGTAGATAGGGCGCCAAGGCACCGTGAAGAGCAGCAAGAGCTTTCAGGGCTGGGCCCTTCCTTGTGGGAGAAGGAGCCGGACGTTTGCCTTTTCGGCAAGAGGCTCTGCCGCGGCCGAGCGCCATGAGATGTTGCGTCTCTGGGAAAGCAGAGATCCCCACTGCTGTGGTGCCTGTAGATGGGGCGCCAAGGCACCGTGAAGAGCAGCAAGAGCTTTCAGGGCTGGGCCCTTCCTTGTGGGAGAAGGAGCCGGACGTTTGCCTTTTCGGCAAGAGGCTCTGCCGCAGCCGAGCGCCATGAGATGTTGCGTCTCTGGGAAAGCACAGATCCCCACTGCTGTGGTGCCTGTAGATAGGGCGCCAAGGCACCGTGAAGAGCAGCAAGAGCTTTCAGGGCTGGGCCCTTCCTTGTGGGAGAAGGAGCCGGACGTTTGCCTTTTCGGGAAGAGGCTCTGCCGCAGCCGAGCACCATGAGATGTTGCGTCTCTGGGAAAGCACAGATCCCCACTGATCTTGTGCCTGTAAATAGGATTGCAAGGGTAGGTGAAGAGCAGCAAGAGCTTTCAGGGTCGGGCCTTTCCTTGTGGGAGAATGAGCCGGACGTTTGCCTTTTCGGCAAGAGGCTCTGCCGCGGCCGAGCGCCATGAGATGTTGCGTCTCTGGGAAAGCACAGAGCCCCACTGCTGTGGTGCCTGTAGATAGGGCGCCAAGGCACCGTGAAGAGCAGCAAGAGCTTTCAGGGCTGGGCCCTTCCTTGTGGGAGAAGGAGCCGGACGTTTGCCTTTTCGGCAAGAGGCTCTGCCGCGGCCGAGCGCCATGAGATGTTGCGTCTCTGGGAAAGCACAGATCCCCACTGCTGTTGTGCCTGTAGATATGGCGCCAAGGCACCGTGAAGAGCAGCAAGAGCTTTCAGGGCTGGGCCCTTCCTTGTGGGAGAAGGAGCCGGACGTTTGCCTTTTCGGCAAGAGGCTCTGCCGCGGCCGAGCGCCATGAGATGTTGCGTCTCTGGGAAAGCACAGATCCCCACTGCTGTTGTGCCTGTAGATAGGGCGCCAAGGCACCGTGAAGAGCAGCAAGAGCTTTCAGGGCTGGGCCCTTCCTTGTGGGAGAAGGAGCCGGACGTTTGCCTTTTCGGCAAGAGGCTCTGCCGCGGCCGAGCGCCATGAGATGTTGCGTCTCTGGGAAAGCACAGAGCCCCACTGCTCTGGTGCCTGTAGATAGGGCGCCAAGGCACCATGAAGAGCAGCAAGAGCTTTCAGGGCTGGGCCCTGCCTTGTGGGAGAAGGAGCCGGACGTTTGCCTTTTCGGCAAGAGGCTCTGCCGCGGCCGAGCGCCATGAGATGTTGCGTCTCTGGGAAAGCACAGAGCCCCACTGCTCTGGTGCCTGTAGATAGGGCGCCAAGGCACCGTGAAGAGCAGCAACAGCTTTGAGGGCTGGGCCCTTCCTTGTGGGAGAAGGAGCCGGACGTTTGCCTTTTCGGCAAGAGGCTCTGCCGCGGCCGAGCGCCATGAGATGTTGCGTCTCTGGGAAAGCACAGATCCCCACTGCTGTTGTGCCTGTAGATAGGGCGCCAAGGCACCGTGAAGAGCAGCAAGAGCTTTCAGGGCTGGGCCCTTCCTTGTGGGACAAGTAGCCGGACGTTTGCCTTTTCGGCAAGAGGCTCTGCCGCGGCCGAGCGCCATGAGATGTTGCGTCTCTGGGAAAGCACAGATCCCCACTGATCTTGTGCCTGTAAATAGGATTCCAAGGGTAGGTGAAGAGCAGCAAGAGCTTTCAGGGTTGGGCCTTTCCTTGTGGGAGAATGAGCCGGACGTTTGCCTTTTCGGCAAGAGGCTCTACCGCGGCCGAGCGCCATGAGATGTTGCGTCTCTGGGAAAGCACAGAGCCCCACTGCTGTGGTGCCTGTAGATAGGGCGCCAAGGCACCGTGAAGAGCAGCAAGAGCTTTCAGGGCTGGGCCCTGCCTTGCGGGAGAAGGAGCCAGACGTTTGCCTTTTCGGCAAGAGGCTCTGCCGCGGCCGAGCGCCATGAGCTGTTGCGTCTCTGGGAAAGCACAGAGCCCCACTGCTGTTGTGCCTGTAGATAGGGCGCCAAGGCACCGTGAAGAGCAGCAAGAGCTTTCAGGGCTGGGCCCTTCCTTGTGGGAGAAGGAGCCGGACGTTTGCCTTTTCGGCAAGAGGCTCTGCCGCGGCCGAGCGCCATGAGATGTTGCGTCTCTGGGAAAGCACAGAGCCCCACTGCTGTTGTGCCTGTAGATAGGGCGCCAAGGCACCGTGAAGAGCAGCAAGAGCTTTCAGGGCTGGGCCCTTCCTTGTGGGAGAAGGAGCCGGACGTTTGCCTTTTCGGGAAGAGGCTCTGCCGCGGCCGAGCGCCATGAGATGTTGCGTCTCTGGGAAAGCACAGATCCCCACTGATCTTGTGCCTGTAAATAGGATTCCAAGGGTAGGTGAAGAGCAGCAAGAGCTTTCAGGGTTGGGCCTTTCCTTGTGGGAGAATGAGCCGGACGTTTGCCTTTTCTGCAAGAGGCTCTACCGCGGCCGAGCGCCATGAGATGTTGCGTCTCTGGGAAAGCACAGAGCCCCACTGCTGTGGTGCCTGTAGATAGGGCGCCAAGGCACCGTGAAGAGCAGCAAGAGCTTTCAGGGCTGGGCCCTGCCTTGTGGGAGAAGGAGCCGGACGTTTGCCTTTTCGGCAAGAGGCTCTGCCGCGGCCGAGCGCCATGAGTTGTTGCGTCTCTGGGAAAGCACAGAGCCCCACTGCTGTTGTGCCTGTAGATAGGGCGCCAAGGCACCGTGAAGAGCAGCAAGAGCTTTCAGGGCTGGGCCCTTCCTTGTGGGAGAAGGAGCCGGACGTTTGCTTTTTCGGCAAGAGGCTCTGCCGCGGCCGAGCGCCATGAGATGTTGCGTCTCTGGGAAAGCACAGAGCCCCACTGCTGTGGTGCCTGTAGGTAGGGTGCCAAGGGTAGGTGAAGAGCAGCAAGAGCTTTCAGGGCTGGGCCCTTCCTTGTGGGAGAAAGAGCCGGACGTTTGCCTTTTCGGCAAGAGGCTCTGCCGCGGCCGAGCGCCATGAGATGTTGCGTCTCTGGGAAAGCACGGATCCCCACTGCTGTTGTGCCTGTAGATAGGGCGCCAAGGCACCGTGAAGAGCAGCAAGAGCTTTGAGGGCTGGGCCCTTCCTTGTGGGAGAAGGAGCCGGATGTTTGCCTTTTCAGCAAGAGGCTCTGCCGCGGCCGAGCGCCATGAGATGTTGCGTCTCTGGGAAAGCACAGAGCCCCACTGCTGTGGTGCCTGTAGATAGGGCGCCAAGGCACCGTGAAGAGCAGCAAGAGCTTTGAGGGCTGGGCCCTTCCTTGTGGGAGAAGGAGCCGGACGTTTGCCTTTTCGGCAAGAGGCTCTGCCGCGGCCGAGCGCCATGAGATGTTGCGTCTCTGGGAAAGCACAGATCCCCACTGCTGTTGTGCCTGTAGATAGGGCGCCAAGGCACCGTGAAGAGCAGCAAGAGCTTTCAGGGCTGGGCCCTTCCTTGTGGGAGAAGGAGCCGGACGTTTGCCTTTTCGGCAAGAGGCTCTGCCGCGGCCGAGCGCCATGAGATGTTGCGTCTCTGGGAAAGCACAGAGCCCCACTGCTGTGGTGCCTGTAGATAGGGCGCCAAGGCACCGTGAAGAGCAGCAAGAGCTTTCAGGGCTGGGCCCTTCCTTGTGGGAGAAAGAGCCGGACGTTTGCCTTTTCGGCAAGAGGCTCTGCCACGGCCGAGCGCCATGAGATGTTGCGTCTCTGGGAAAGCACAGATCCCCACTGCTGTGGTGCCTGTAGATAGGGCGCCAAGGCACCGTGAAGAGCAGCAAGAGCTTTGAGGGCTGGGCCCTTCCTTGTGGGAGAAGGAGCCGGACGTTTGCCTTTTCGGCAAGAGGCTCTGCCGCGGCCGAGCGCCATGAGATGTTGCGTCTCTGGGAAAGCACAGATCCCCACTGCTGTGGTGCCTGTAGATAGGGCGCCAAGGCACCGTGAAGAGCAGCAAGAGCTTTCAGGGCTGGGCCCTTCCTTGTGGGAGAAGGAGCCGGACGTTTGTCTTTTCGGGAAGAGGCTCTGCCGCGGCCGAGCACCATGAGATGTTGCGTCTCTGGGAAAGCACAGATCCCCACTGATCTTGTGCCTGTAAGTAGGATTCCAAGGGTAGGTGAAGAGCAGCAAGAGCTTTCAGGGTTGGGCCTTTCCTTGTGGGAGAATGAGCCGGACGTTTGCCTTTTCGGCAAGAGGCTCTGCCGCGGCCGAGCGCCATGAGATGTTGCGTCTCTGGGAAAGCACAGAGCCCCACTGCTGTGGTGCCTGTAGATAGGGCGCCAAGGCACCGTGAAGAGCAGCAAGAGCTTTCAGGGCTGGGCCCTTCCTTGTGGGAGAAGGAGCCGGACGTTTGCCTTTTCGGCAAGAGGCTCTGCCGCGGCCGAGCGCCATGAGATGTTGCGTCTCTGGGAAAGCACAGATCCCCACTGCTGTTGTGCCTGTAGATAGGGCGCCAAGGCACCGTGAAGAGCAGCAAGAGCTTTCAGGGCTGGGCCCTTCCTTGTGGGAGAAGGAGCCGGACGTTTGCCTTTTCGGGAAGAGGCTCTGCCGCGGCCGAGCGCCATGAGATGTTGCGTCTCTGGGAAAGCACAGATCCCCACTGCTGTTGTGCCTGTAAATAGGGTTCCAAGTGTAGTTGAAGAGCAGCAAGAGCTTTCAGGGCTGGGCCCTGCCTTTTGGGAGAAGGAGCCGGACGTTTGCCTTTTCGGCAAGAGGCTCTGCCGCGGCCGAGCGCCATGAGATGTTGCGTCTCTGGGAAAGCACAGAGCCCCACTGCTGTGGTGCCTGTAGATAGGGCACCAAGGCACCGTGAAGAGCAGCAAGAGCTTTCAGGGCTGGGCCCTGCCTTGTGGGAGAAGGAGCCGGACGTTTGCCTTTTCGGCAAGAGGCTCTGCCGCGGCCGAGCGCCATGAGATGTTGCGTCTCTGGGAAAGCACAGATCCCCACTGCTGTTGTGCCTGTAGATAGGGTGCCAAGGCTCCGTGAAGAGCAGCAAGAGCTTTCAGGGCTGGGCCCTTCCTTGTGGGACAAGTAGCCGGACGTTTGCCTTTTCGGCAAGAGGCTCTGCCGCGGCCGAGCGCCATGAGATGTTGCGTCTCTGGGAAAGCACAGAGCCCCACTGCTGTTGTGCCTGTAGATAGGGCGCCAAGGCACCGTGAAGAGCAGCAAGAGCTTGGAGGGCTGGGCCCTTCCTTGTGGGAGAAGGAGCCGGACGTTTGCCTTTTCGGGAAGAGGCTCTGCCGCGGCCGAGCGCCATGAGATGTTGCGTCTCTGGGAAAGCACAGATCCCCACTGATCTTGTGCCTGTAAATAGGATTCCAAGGGTAGGTGAAGAGCAGCAAGAGCTTTCAGGGTTGGGCCTTTCCTTGTGGGAGAATGATCCGGACGTTTGCCTTTTCTGCAAGAGGCTCTACCGCGGCCGAACGCCATGAGCTGTTGCGTCTCTGGGAAAGCACAGAGCCCCACTGCTGTTGTGCCTGTAGATAGGGCGCCAAGGCACCGTGAAGAGCAGCAAGAGCTTTCAGGGCTGGGCCCTTCCTTGTGGGAGAAGGAGCCGGACGTTTGCCTTTTCGGCAAGAGGCTCTGCCGCGGCCGAGCGCCATGAGATGTTGCGTCTCTGGGAAAGCACAGAGCCCCACTGCTGTGGTGCCTGTAGGTAGGGTGCCAAGGGTAGGTGAAGAGCAGCAAGAGCTTTCAGGGCTGGGCCCTTCCTTGTGGGAGAAAGAGCCGGAAGTTTGCCTTTTCGGCAAGAGGCTCTGCCGCGGCCGAGCGCCATGAGATGTTGCGTCTCTGGGAAAGCACGGATCCCCACTGCTGTTGTGCCTGTAGATAGGGCGCCAAGGCACCGTGAAGAGCAGCAAGAGCTTTCAGGGCTGGGCCCTTCCTTGTGGGAGAAGGAGCCGGACGTTTGCCTTTTCAGCAAGAGGCTCTGCCGCGGCCGAGCGCCATGAGATGTTGCGTCTCTGGGAAAGCACAGAGCCCCACTGCTCTGGTGCCTGTAGATAGGGCGCCAAGGCACCGTGAAGAGCAGCAAGAGCTTTCAGGGCTGGGCCCTTCCTTGTGGGAGAAGGAGCCGGACGTTTGCCTTTTCGGCAAGAGGCTCTGCCGCGGCCGAGCGCCATGAGATGTTGCGTCTCTGGGAAAGCACAGATCCCCACTGCTGTTGTGCCTGTAGATAGGGCGCCAAGGCACCGTGAAGAGCAGCAAGAGCTTTCAGGGCTGGGCCCTTCCTTGTGGGAGAAGGAGCCGGACGTTTGCCTTTTCGGCAAGAGGCTCTGCCGCGGCCGAGCGCCATGAGATGTTGCGTCTCTGGGAAAGCACAGAGCCCCACTGCTGTGGTGCCTGTAGATAGGGCGCCAAGGCACCGTGAAGAGCAGCAAGAGCTTTCAGGGCTGGGCCCTTCCTTGTGGGAGAAGGAGCCGGACGTTTGCCTTTTCGGCAAGAGGCTCTGCCGCGGCCGAGCGCCATGAGATGTTGCGTCTCTGGGAAAGCACAGAGCCCCACTGCTGTGGTGCCTGTAGATAGGGCGCCAAGGCACCGTGAAGAGCAGCAAGAGCTTTCAGGGCTGGGCCCTTCCTTGTGGGAGAAGGAGCCGGACGTTTGCCTTTTCGGCAAGAGGCTCTGCCACGGCCGAGCGCCATGAGATGTTGCGTCTCTGGGAAAGCACAGATCCCCACTGCTGTGGTGCCTGTTGATAGGGCGCCAAGGCACCGTGAAGAGCAGCAAGAGCTTTGAGGGCTGGGCCCTTCCTTGTGGGAGAAGGAGCCGGACGTTTGCCTTTTCGGCAAGAGGCTCTGCCGCGGCCGAGCGCCATGAGATGTTGCGTCTCTGGGAAAGCACAGATCCCCACTGCTGTGGTGCCTGTAGATAGGGCGCCAAGGCACCGTGAAGAGCAGCAAGAGCTTTCAGGGCTGGGCCCTTCCTTGTGGGAGAAGGAGCCGGACGTTTGCCTTTTCGGGAAGAGGCTCTGCCGCGGCCGAGCACCATGAGATGTTGCGTCTCTGGGAAAGCACAGATCCCCACTGATCTTGTGCCTGTAAATAGGATTCCAAGGGTAGGTGAAGAGCAGCAAGAGCTTTCAGGGTTGGGCCTTTCCTTGTGGGAGAATGAGCCGGACGTTTGCCTTTTCGGCAAGAGGCTCTACCGCGGGCCGAGCGCCATGAGATGTTGCGTCTCTGGGAAAGCACAGAGCCCCACTGCTGTGGTGCCTGTAGATAGGGCGCCAAGGCACCGTGAAGAGCAGCAAGAGCTTTCAGGGCTGGGCCCTTCCTTGTGGGAGAAGGAGCCGGACGTTTGCCTTTTCGGCAAGAGGCTCTGCCGCGGCCGAGCGCCATGAGATGTTGCGTCTCTGGGAAAGCACAGATCCCCACTGCTGTTGTGCCTGTAGATAGGGCGCCAAGGCACCGTGAAGAGCAGCAAGAGCTTTCAGGGCTGGGCCCTTCCTTGTGGGAGAAGGAGCCGGACGTTTGCCTTTTCGGCAAGAGGCTCTGCCGCGGCCGAGCGCCATGAGATGTTGCGTCTCTGGGAAAGCACAGATCCCCACTGCTGTTGTGCCTGTAAATAGGGTTCCAAGTGTAGTTGAAGAGCAGCAAGAGCTTTCAGGGCTGGGCCCTGCCTTGTGGGAGAAGGAGCCGGACGTTTGCCTTTTCGGCAAGAGGCTCTGCCGCGGCCGAGCGCCATGAGATGTTGCGTCTCTGGGAAAGCACAGAGCCCCACTGCTGTGGTGCCTGTAGATAGGGCACCAAGGCACCGTGAAGAGCAGCAAGAGCTTTCAGGGCTGGGCCCTTCCTTGTGGGAGAAGGAGCCGGACGTTTGCCTTTTCGGCAAGAGGCTCTGCCGCGGCCGAGCGCCATGAGATGTTGCGTCTCTGGGAAAGCACAGATCCCCACTGCTGTTGTGCCTGTAGATAGGGCGCCAAGGCACCGTGAAGAGCAGCAAGAGCTTTCAGGGCTGGGCCCTGCCTTGTGGGAGAAGGAGCCGGACGTTTGCCTTTTCGGCAAGAGGCTCTGCCGCGGCCGAGCGCCATGAGATGTTGCGTCTCTGGGAAAGCACAGATCCCCACTGCTGTGGTGCCTGTAGATAGGGTGCCAAGGCACCGTGAAGAGCAGCAAGAGCTTTGAGGGCTGGGCCCTTCCTTGTGGGAGAAGGAGCCGGACGTTTGCCTTTTCGGCAAGAGGCTCTGCCGCGGCCGAGCGCCATGAGATGTTGCGTCTCTGGGAAAGCACAGAGCCCCACTGCTGTGGTGCCTGTAGATAGGGCGCCAAGGCACCGTGAAGAGCAGCAAGAGCTTTCAGGGCTGGGCCCTTCCTTGTGGGAGAAGGAGCCGGACGTTTGCCTTTTCGGGAAGAGGCTCTGCCGCGGCCGAGCGCTATGAGATGTTGCGTCTCTGGGAAAGCACAGATCCCCACTGATCTTGTGCCTGTAAATAGGATTCCAAGGGTAGGTGAAGAGCAGCAAGAGCTTTCAGGGTTGGGCCTTTCCTTGTGGGAGAATGAGCCGGACGTTTGCCTTTTCGGCAAGAGGCTCTACCACGGCCGAGCGCCATGAGATGTTGCGTCTCTGGGAAAGCACAGAGCCCCACTGCTGTGGTGCCTGTAGATAGGGCGCCAAGGCACCGTGAAGAGCAGCAAGAGCTTTCAGGGCTGGGCCCTTCCTTGTGGGAGAAGGAGCCAGACATTTGCCTTTTCGGCAAGAGGCTCTGCCGCGGCCGAGCGCCATGAGCTGTTGCGTCTCTGGGAAAGCACAGAGCCCCAATGCTGTTGTGCCTGTAGATAGGGCGCCAAGGCACCGTGAAGAGCAGCAAGAGCTTTCAGGGCTGGGCCCTTCCTTGTGGGAGAAGGAGCCGGACGTTTGCCTTTTCGGCAAGAGGCTCTGCCGCGGCCGAGCGCCATGAGATGTTGCGTCTCTGGGAAAGCACAGAGCCCCACTGCTGTGGTGCCTGTAGATAGGGCGCCAAGGCACCGTGAAGAGCAGCAAGAGCTTTGAGGGCTGGGCCCTTCCTTGTGGGAGAAAGAGCCGGACGTTTGCCTTTTCGCCAAGAGGCTCTGCCGCGGCCGAGCGCCATGAGATGTTGCGTCTCTGGGAAAGCACAGAGCCCCACTGCTGTGGTGCCTGTAGATAGGGCGCCAAGGCACCGTGAAGAGCAGCAAGAGCTTTCAGGGCTGGGCCCTTCCTTGTGGGAGAAGGAGCCGGACGTTTGCCTTTTGGGCAAGAGGCTCTGCCGCGGCCGAGCGCCATGAGATGTTGCGTCTCTGGGAAAGCACAGATCCCCACTGCTGTGGTGCCTGTAGATAGGGCACCAAGGCACCGTGAAGAGCAGCAAGAGCTTTCAGGGCTGGGCCCTTCCTTGTGGGAGAAAGAACCGGACGTTTGCCTTTTGGGCAAGAGGCTCTGCCGCGGCCGAGCGCCATGAGATGTTGCGTCTCTGGGAAAGCACAGATCCCCACTGCTGTTGTGCCTGTAGATAGGGCGCCAAGGCACCGTGAAGAGCAGCAAGAGCTTTGAGGGCTGGGCCCTTCCTTGTGGGAGAAGGAGCCGGACGTTTGCCTTTTCGGCAAGAGGCTCTGCCGCAGCCGAGCGCCATGAGATGTTGCGTCTCTGGGAAAGCACAGATCCCCACTGCTGTGGTGCCTGTAGATAGGGCGCCAAGGCACCGTGAAGAGCAGCAAGAGCTTTCAGGGCTGGGCCCTTCCTTGTGGGAGAAGGAGCCGGACGTTTGCCTTTTCGGGAAGAGGCTCTGCCAAGGCCGAGCACAATGAGATGTTGCGTCTCTGGGAAAGCACAGATCCCCACTGATCTTGTGCCTGTAAATAGGATTCCAAGGGTAGGTGAAGAGCAGCAAGAGCTTTCAGGGCTGGGCCTTTCCTTGTGGGAGAATGAGCCGGACGTTTGCCTTTTCGGCAAGAGGCTCTACCGCGGCCGAGCGCCATGAGATGTTGCGTCTCTGGGAAAGCACAGAGCCCCACTGCTGTGGTGCCTGTAGATAGGGCGCCAAGGCACCGTGAAGAGCAGCAAGAGCTTTCAGGGCTGGGCCCTTCCTTGTGGGAGAAGGAGCCGGACGTTTGCCTTTTCGGCAAGAGGCTCTGCCGCGGCCGAGCGCCATGAGATGTTGCGTCTCTGGGAAAGCACAGATCCCCACTGCTGTTGTGCCTGTAAATAGGGTTCCAAGTGTAGTTGAAGAGCAGCAAGAGCTTTCAGGGCTGGGCCCTGCCTTGTGGGAGAAGGAGCCGGACGTTTGCCTTTTCGGCAAGAGGCTCTGCCGCGGCCGAGCGCCATGAGATGTTGCGTCTCTGGGAAAGCACAGAGCCCCACTGCTGTGGTGCCTGTAGATAGGGCACCAAGGCACCGTGAAGAGCAGCAAGAGCTTTCAGGGCTGGGCCCTTCCTTGTGGGAGAAGGAGCCGGACGTTTGCCTTTTCGGCAAGAGGCTCTGCCGCGGGCCGAGCGCCATGAGATGTTGCGTCTCTGGGAAAGCACAGATCCCCACTGCTGTTGTGCCTGTAGATAGGGTTCCAAGGCACCGTGAAGAGCAGCAAGAGCTTTGAGGGCTGGGCCCTGCCTTGTGGGAGAAGGAGCCAGACGTTTGCCTTTTCGGCAAGAGGCTCTGCCGCGGCCGAGCGCCATGAGATGTTGCGTCTCTGGGAAAGCACAGAGCCCCACTGCTGTGGTGCCTGTAGATAGGGCGCCAAGGCACCGTGAAGAGCAGCAAGAGCTTTCAGGGCTGGGCCCTTCCTTGTGGGAGAAGGAGCCGGACGTTTGCCTTTTCGGCAAGAGGCTCTGCCGCGGCCGAGCGCCATGAGATGTTGCGTCTCTGGGAAAGCACAGATCCCCACTGCTGTTGTGCCTGTAGATAGGGCGCCAAGGCACCGTGAAGAGCAGCAAGAGCTTTGAGGGCTGGGCCCTTCCTTGTGGGAGAAGGAGCCGGACGTTTGCCTTTTCAGCAAGAGGCTCTGCCGCGGCCGAGCGCCATGAGATGTTGCGTCTCTGGGAAAGCACAGAGCCCCACTGCTGTGGTGCCTGTAGATAGGGCGCCAAGGCACCGTGAAGAGCAGCAAGAGCTTTCAGGGCTGGGCCCTTCCTTGTGGGAGAAGGAGCCGGACGTTTGCCTTTTGGGCAAGAGGCTCTGCCGCGGCCGAGCGCCATGAGATGTTGCGTCTCTGGGAAAGCACAGATCCCCACTGCTGTGGTGCCTGTAGATAGGGCACCAAGGCACCGTGAAGAGCAGCAAGAGCTTTCAGGGCTGGGCCCTTCCTTGTGGGAGAAAGAACCGGACGTTTGCCTTTTGGGCAAGAGGCTCTGCCGCGGCCGAGCGCCATGAGATGTTGCGTCTCTGGGAAAGCACAGATCCCCACTGCTGTTGTGCCTGTAGATAGGGCGCCAAGGCACCGTGAAGAGCAGCAAGAGCTTTGAGGGCTGGGCCCTTCCTTGTGGGAGAAGGAGCCGGACGTTTGCCTTTTCGGCAAGAGGCTCTGCCGCAGCCGAGCGCCATGAGATGTTGCGTCTCTGGGAAAGCACAGATCCCCACTGCTGTGGTGCCTGTAGATAGGGCGCCAAGGCACCGTGAAGAGCAGCAAGAGCTTTCAGGGCTGGGCCCTTCCTTGTGGGAGAAGGAGCCGGACGTTTGCCTTTTCGGGAAGAGGCTCTGCCAAGGCCGAGCACAATGAGATGTTGCGTCTCTGGGAAAGCACAGATCCCCACTGATCTTGTGCCTGTAAATAGGATTCCAAGGGTAGGTGAAGAGCAGCAAGAGCTTTCAGGGCTGGGCCTTTCCTTGTGGGAGAATGAGCCGGACGTTTGCCTTTTCGGCAAGAGGCTCTACCGCGGCCGAGCGCCATGAGATGTTGCGTCTCTGGGAAAGCACAGAGCCCCACTGCTGTGGTGCCTGTAGATAGGGCGCCAAGGCACCGTGAAGAGCAGCAAGAGCTTTCAGGGCTGGGCCCTTCCTTGTGGGAGAAGGAGCCGGACGTTTGCCTTTTCGGCAAGAGGCTCTGCCGCGGCCGAGCGCCATGAGATGTTGCGTCTCTGGGAAAGCACAGATCCCCACTGCTGTTGTGCCTGTAAATAGGGTTCCAAGTGTAGTTGAAGAGCAGCAAGAGCTTTCAGGGCTGGGCCCTGCCTTGTGGGAGAAGGAGCCGGACGTTTGCCTTTTCGGCAAGAGGCTCTGCCGCGGCCGAGCGCCATGAGATGTTGCGTCTCTGGGAAAGCACAGAGCCCCACTGCTGTGGTGCCTGTAGATAGGGCACCAAGGCACCGTGAAGAGCAGCAAGAGCTTTCAGGGCTGGGCCCTTCCTTGTGGGAGAAGGAGCCGGACGTTTGCCTTTTCGGCAAGAGGCTCTGCCGCGGCCGAGCGCCATGAGATGTTGCGTCTCTGGGAAAGCACAGATCCCCACTGCTGTTGTGCCTGTAGATAGGGTTCCAAGGCACCGTGAAGAGCAGCAAGAGCTTTGAGGGCTGGGCCCTGCCTTGTGGGAGAAGGAGCCAGACGTTTGCCTTTTCGGCAAGAGGCTCTGCCGCGGCCGAGCGCCATGAGATGTTGCGTCTCTGGGAAAGCACAGAGCCCCACTGCTGTGGTGCCTGTAGATAGGGCGCCAAGGCACCGTGAAGAGCAGCAAGAGCTTTGAGGGCTGGGCCCTTCCTTGTGGGAGAAGGAGCCGGACGTTTGCCTTTTCGGCAAGAGGCTCTGCCGCGGCCGAGCGCCATGAGATGTTGCGTCTCTGGGAAAGCACAGATCCCCACTGCTGTGGTGCCTGTAGATAGGGCGCCAAGGCACCGTGAAGAGCAGCAAGAGCTTTCAGGGCTGGGCCCTTCCTTGTGGGAGAAGGAGCCGGACGTTTGCCTTTTCGGGAAGAGGCTCTGCCGCGGCCGAGCACCATGAGATGTTGCGTCTCTGGGAAAGCACAGATCCCCACTGATCTTGTGCCTGTAAATAGGATTCCAAGGGTAGGTGAAGAGCAGCAAGAGCTTTCAGGGTCGGGCCTTTCCTTGTGGGAGAATGAGCCGGACGTTTGCCTTTTCGGCAAGAGGCTCTACCGCGGCCGAGCGCCATGAGATGTTGCGTCTCTGGGAAAGCACAGAGCCCCACTGCTGTGGTGCCTGTAGATAGGGCGCCAAGGCACCGTGAAGAGCAGCAAGAGCTTTCAGGGCTGGGCCCTTCCTTGTGGGAGAAGGAGCCGGACGTTTGCCTTTTCGGCAAGAGGCTCTGCCGCGGCCGAGCGCCATGAGATGTTGCGTCTCTGGGAAAGCACAGATCCCCACTGCTGTTGTGCCTGTAGATAGGGCGCCAAGGCACCGTGAAGAGCAGCAAGAGCTTTCAGGGCTGGGCCCTTCCTTGTGGGAGAAGGAGCCGGACGTTTGCCTTTTCGGCAAGAGGCTCTGCCGCGGCCGAGCGCCATGAGATGTTGCGTCTCTGGGAAAGCACAGATCCCCACTGCTGTTGTGCCTGTAAATAGGGTTCCAAGTGTAGTTGAAGAGCAGCAAGAGCTTTCAGGGCTGGGCCCTGCCTTGTGGGAGAAGGAGCCGGACGTTTGCCTTTTCGGCAAGAGGCTCTGCCGCGGCCGAGCGCCATGAGATGTTGCGTCTCTGGGAAAGCACAGAGCCCCACTGCTGTGGTGCCTGTAGATAGGGCACCAAGGCACCGTGAAGAGCAGCAAGAGCTTTCAGGGCTGGGCCCTTCCTTGTGGGAGAAGGAGCCGGACGTTTGCCTTTTCGGCAAGAGGCTCTGCCGCGGCCGAGCGCCATGAGATGTTGCGTCTCTGGGAAAGCACAGATCCCCACTGCTGTTGTGCCTGTAGATAGGGCGCCAAGGCACCGTGAAGAGCAGCAAGAGCTTTCAGGGCTGGGCCCTGCCTTGTGGGAGAAGGAGCCGGACGTTTGCCTTTTCGGCAAGAGGCTCTGCCGCGGCCGAGCGCCATGAGATGTTGCGTCTCTGGGAAAGCACAGATCCCCACTGCTGTGGTGCCTGTAGATAGGGTGCCAAGGCACCGTGAAGAGCAGCAAGAGCTTTGAGGGCTGGGCCCTTCCTTGTGGGAGAAGGAGCCGGACGTTTGCCTTTTCGGCAAGAGGCTCTGCCGCGGCCGAGCGCCATGAGATGTTGCGTCTCTGGGAAAGCACAGAGCCCCACTGCTGTGGTGCCTGTAGATAGGGCGCCAAGGCACCGTGAAGAGCAGCAAGAGCTTTCAGGGCTGGGCCCTTCCTTGTGGGAGAAGGAGCCGGACGTTTGCCTTTTCGGGAAGAGGCTCTGCCGCGGCCGAGCGCTATGAGATGTTGCGTCTCTGGGAAAGCACAGATCCCCACTGATCTTGTGCCTGTAAATAGGATTCCAAGGGTAGGTGAAGAGCAGCAAGAGCTTTCAGGGTTGGGCCTTTCCTTGTGGGAGAATGAGCCGGACGTTTGCCTTTTCGGCAAGAGGCTCTACCACGGCCGAGCGCCATGAGATGTTGCGTCTCTGGGAAAGCACAGAGCCCCACTGCTGTGGTGCCTGTAGATAGGGCGCCAAGGCACCGTGAAGAGCAGCAAGAGCTTTGAGGGCTGGGCCCTTCCTTGTGGGAGAAGGAGCCAGACATTTGCCTTTTCGGCAAGAGGCTCTGCCGCGGCCGAGCGCCATGAGCTGTTGCGTCTCTGGGAAAGCACAGAGCCCCAATGCTGTTGTGCCTGTAGATAGGGCGCCAAGGCACCGTGAAGAGCAGCAAGAGCTTTCAGGGCTGGGCCCTTCCTTGTGGGAGAAGGAGCCGGACGTTTGCCTTTTCGGCAAGAGGCTCTGCCGCGGCCGAGCGCCATGAGATGTTGCGTCTCTGGGAAAGCACAGAGCCCCACTGCTGTGGTGCCTGTAGATAGGGCGCCAAGGCACCGTGAAGAGCAGCAAGAGCTTTGAGGGCTGGGCCCTTCCTTGTGGGAGAAAGAGCCGGACGTTTGCCTTTTCGCCAAGAGGCTCTGGCGCGGCCGAGCGCCATGAGATGTTGCGTCTCTGGGAAAGCACAGATCCCCACTGCTGTTGTGCCTGTAGATAGGGCGCCAAGGCACCGTGAAGAGCAGCAAGAGCTTTGAGGGCTGGGCCCTTCCTTGTGGGAGAAGGAGCCGGACGTTTGCCTTTTCAGCAAGAGGCTCTGCCGCGGCCGAGCGCCATGAGATGTTGCGTCTCTGGGAAAGCACAGAGCCCCACTGCTGTGGTGCCTGTAGATAGGGCGCCAAGGCACCGTGAAGAGCAGCAAGAGCTTTCAGGGCTGGGCCCTTCCTTGTGGGAGAAGGAGCCGGACGTTTGCCTTTTCGGCAAGAGGCTCTGCCGCGGCCGAGCGCCATGAGATGTTGCGTCTCTGGGAAAGCACAGATCCCCACTGCTGTGGTGCCTGTAGATAGGGCGCCAAGGCACCGTGAAGAGCAGCAAGAGCTTTCAGGGCTGGGCCCTTCCTTGTGGGAGAAAGAACCGGACGTTTGCCTTTTGGGCAAGAGGCTCTGCCGCGGCCGAGCGCCATGAGATGTTGCGTCTCTGGGAAAGCACAGATCCCCACTGCTGTTGTGCCTGTAGATAGGGCGCCAAGGCACCGTGAAGAGCAGCAAGAGCTTTGAGGGCTGGGCCCTTCCTTGTGGGAGAAGGAGCCGGACGTTTGCCTTTTCGGCAAGAGGCTCTGCCGCAGCCGAGCGCCATGAGATGTTGCGTCTCTGGGAAAGCACAGATCCCCACTGCTGTGGTGCCTGTAGATAGGGCGCCAAGGCACCGTGAAGAGCAGCAAGAGCTTTCAGGGCTGGGCCCTTCCTTGTGGGAGAAGGAGCCGGACGTTTGCCTTTTCGGGAAGAGGCTCTGCCAAGGCCGAGCACAATGAGATGTTGCGTCTCTGGGAAAGCACAGATCCCCACTGATCTTGTGCCTGTAAATAGGATTCCAAGGGTAGGTGAAGAGCAGCAAGAGCTTTCAGGGCTGGGCCTTTCCTTGTGGGAGAATGAGCCGGACGTTTGCCTTTTCGGCAAGAGGCTCTACCGCGGCCGAGCGCCATGAGATGTTGCGTCTCTGGGAAAGCACAGAGCCCCACTGCTGTGGTGCCTGTAGATAGGGCGCCAAGGCACCGTGAAGAGCAGCAAGAGCTTTCAGGGCTGGGCCCTTCCTTGTGGGAGAAGGAGCCGGACGTTTGCCTTTTCGGCAAGAGGCTCTGCCGCGGCCGAGCGCCATGAGATGTTGCGTCTCTGGGAAAGCACAGATCCCCACTGCTGTTGTGCCTGTAAATAGGGTTCCAAGTGTAGTTGAAGAGCAGCAAGAGCTTTCAGGGCTGGGCCCTGCCTTGTGGGAGAAGGAGCCGGACGTTTGCCTTTTCGGCAAGAGGCTCTGCCGCGGCCGAGCGCCATGAGATGTTGCGTCTCTGGGAAAGCACAGAGCCCCACTGCTGTGGTGCCTGTAGATAGGGCACCAAGGCACCGTGAAGAGCAGCAAGAGCTTTCAGGGCTGGGCCCTTCCTTGTGGGAGAAGGAGCCGGACGTTTGCCTTTTCGGCAAGAGGCTCTGCCGCGGCCGAGCGCCATGAGATGTTGCGTCTCTGGGAAAGCACAGATCCCCACTGCTGTTGTGCCTGTAGATAGGGTTCCAAGGCACCGTGAAGAGCAGCAAGAGCTTTGAGGGCTTGGCCCTGCCTTGTGGGAGAAGGAGCCGGACGTTTGCCTTTTCGGCAAGAGGCTCTGCCGCGGCCGAGCGCCATGAGATGTTGCGTCTCTGGGAAAGCACAGAGCCCCACTGCTGTGGTGCCTGTAGATAGGGTTCCAAGGGTAGGTGAAGAGCCGCAACAGCTTTGAGGGCTGGGCCCTTCCTTGTGGGAGAAGGAGCCGGACGTTTGCCTTTTCGGCAAGAGGCTCTGCCGCGGCCGAGCGCCATGAGATGTTGCGTCTCTGGGAAAGCACAGAGCCCCACTGCTGTTGTGCCTGTAGATAGAGCGCCAAGGCACCGTGAAGAGCAGCAAGAGCTTTCAGGGCTGGGCCCTTCCTTGTGGGAGAAGGAGCCGGACGTTTGCCTTTTCGGCAAGAGGCTCTGCCGCGGCCGAGCGCCATGAGATGTTGCGTCTCTGGGAAAGCACAGAGCCCCACTGCTCTGGTGCCTGTAGATAGGGCGCCAAGGCACCGTGAAGAGCAGCAAGAGCTTTCAGGGCTGGGCCCTTCCTTGTGGGAGAAGGAGCCGGACGTTTGCCTTTTCAGCAAGAGGCTCTGCCGCGGCCGAGCGCCATGAGATGTTGCGTCTCTGGGAAAGCACAGAGCCCCACTGCTGTGGTGCCTGTAGATAGGGCGCCAAGGCACCGTGAAGAGCAGCAAGAGCTTTGAGGGCTGGGCCCTTCCTTGTGGGAGAAGGAGCCGGACGTTTGCCTTTTCGGCAAGAGGCTCTGCCGCGGCCGAGCGCCATGAGATGTTGCGTCTCTGGGAAAGCACAGATCCCCACTGCTGTGGTGCCTGTAGATAGGGCGCCAAGGCACCGTGAAGAGCAGCAAGAGCTTTCAGGGCTGGGCCCTTCCTTGTGGGAGAAGGAGCCGGACGTTTGCCTTTTCGGCAAGAGGCTCTGCCGCAGCCGAGCGCCATGAGATGTTGCGTCTCTGGGAAAGCACAGATCCCCACTGCTGTGGTGCCTGTAGATAGGGCGCCAAGGCACCGTGAAGAGCAGCAAGAGCTTTCAGGGCTGGGCCCTTCCTTGTGGGAGAAGGAGCCGGACGTTTGCCTTTTCGGGAAGAGGCTCTGCCGCGGCCGAGCACCATGAGATGTTGCGTCTCTGGGAAAGCACAGATCCCCACTGATCTTGTGCCTGTAAATAGGATTGCAAGGGTAGGTGAAGAGCAGCAAGAGCTTTCAGGGTCGGGCCTTTCCTTGTGGGAGAATGAGCCGGACGTTTGCCTTTTCGGCAAGAGGCTCTGCCGCGGCCGAGCGCCATGAGATGTTGCGTCTCTGGGAAAGCACAGAGCCCCACTGCTGTGGTGCCTGTAGATAGGGCGCCAAGGCACCGTGAAGAGCAGCAAGAGCTTTCAGGGCTGGGCCCTTCCTTGTGGGAGAAGGAGCCGGACGTTTGCCTTTTCGGCAAGAGGCTCTACCGCGGCCGAGCGCCATGAGATGTTGCGTCTCTGGGAAAGCACAGAGCCCCACTGCTGTGGTGCCTGTAGATAGGGCGCCAAGGCACCGTGAAGAGCAGCAAGAGCTTTCAGGGCTGGGCCCTTCCTTGTGGGAGAAGGAGCCGGACGTTTGCCTTTTCGGCAAGAGGCTCTGCCGCGGCCGAGCGCCATGAGATGTTGCGTCTCTGGGAAAGCACAGATCCCCACTGCTGTTGTGCCTGTAAATAGGGTTCCAAGTGTAGTTGAAGAGCAGCAAGAGCTTTCAGGGCTGGGCCCTGCCTTGTGGGAGAAGGAGCCGGACGTTTGCCTTTTCGGCAAGAGGCTCTGCCGCGGCCGAGCGCCATGAGATGTTGCGTCTCTGGGAAAGCACAGAGCCCCACTGCTGTGGTGCCTGTAGATAGGGCACCAAGGCACCGTGAAGAGCAGCAAGAGCTTTCAGGGCTGGGCCCTTCCTTGTGGGAGAAGGAGCCGGACGTTTGCCTTTTGGGCAAGAGGCTCTGCCGCGGCCGAGCGCCATGAGATGTTGCGTCTCTGGGAAAGCACAGATCCCCACTGCTGTTGTGCCTGTAGATAGGGCGCCAAGGCACCGTGAAGAGCAGCAAGAGCTTTGAGGGCTGGGCCCTGCCTTGTGGGAGAAGGAGCCGGACGTTTGCCTTTTCGGCAAGAGGCTCTGCCGCGGCCGAGCGCCATGAGATGTTGCGTCTCTGGGAAAGCACAGAGCCCCACTGCTGTGGTGCCTGTAGATAGGGTGCCAAGGCACCGTGAAGAGCAGCAAGAGCTTTGAGGGCTGGGCCCTTCCTTGTGGGAGAAGGAGCCGGACGTTTGCCTTTTGGGCAAGAGGCTCTGCCGCGGCCGAGCACCATGAGATGTTGCGTCTCTGGGAAAGCACAGATCCCCACTGCTGTTGTGCCTGTAGATAGGGTGCCAAGGCACCGTGAAGAGCAGCAAGAGCTTTCAGGGCTGGGCCCTTCCTTGTGGGAGAAGTAGCCGGACGTTTGCCTTTTCGGCAAGAGGCTCTGCCGCAGCCGAGCGCCATGAGATGTTGCGTCTCTGGGAAAGCACAGAGCCCCACTGCTGTGGTGCCTGTAGATAGGGTGCCAAGGCACCGTGAAGAGCAGCAAGAGCTTTCAGGGCTGGGCCCTTCCTTGTGGGAGAAGGAGCCGGACGTTTGCCTTTTCGGCAAGAGGGTCTGCCGCGGCCGAGCGCCATGAGATGTTGCGTCTCTGGGAAAGCACAGATCCCCACTGATCTTGTGCCTGTAAATAGGATTCCAAGGGTAGGTGAAGAGCAGCAAGAGCTTTCAGGGTTGGGCCTTTCCTTGTGGGAGAATGAGCCGGACGTTTGCCTTTTCGGCAAGAGGCTCTACCGCGGCCGAGCGCCATGAGATGTTGCGTCTCTGGGAAAGCACAGAGCCCCACTGCTGTGGTGCCTGTAGATAGGGCGCCAAGGCACCGTGAAGAGCAGCAAGAGCTTTCAGGGCTGGGCCCTGCCTTGTGGGAGAAGGAGCCAGACGTTTGCCTTCTCGGCAAGAGGCTCTGCCGCGGCCGAGCGCCATGAGCTGTTGCGTCTCTGGGAAAGCACAGAGCCCCACTGCTGTTGTGCCTGTAGATAGAGCGCCAAGGCACCGTGAAGAGCAGCAAGAGCTTTGAGGGCTGGGCCCTTCCTTGTGGGAGAAGGAGCCGGACGTTTGCCTTTTCGGCAAGAGGCTCTGCCGCGGCCGAGCGCCATGAGATGTTGCGTCTCTGGGAAAGCACAGAGCCCCACTGCTCTGGTGCCTGTAGATAGGGCGCCAAGGCACCGTGAAGAGCAGCAAGAGCTTTCAGGGCTGGGCCCTTCCTTGTGGGAGAAGGAGCCGGACGTTTGCCTTTTCAGCAAGAGGCTCTGCCGCGGCCGAGCGCCATGAGATGTTGCGTCTCTGGGAAAGCACAGAGCCCCACTGCTGTGGTGCCTGTAGATAGGGCGCCAAGGCACCGTGAAGAGCAGCAAGAGCTTTCAGGGCTGGGCCCTTCCTTGTGGGAGAAGGAGCCGGACGTTTGCCTTTTCGGCAAGAGGCTCTGCCGCAGCCGAGCGCCATGAGATGTTGCGTCTCTGGGAAAGCACAGATCCCCACTGCTGTGGTGCCTGTAGATAGGGCGCCAAGGCACCGTGAAGAGCAGCAAGAGCTTTCAGGGCTGGGCCCTTCCTTGTGGGAGAAGGAGCCGGACGTTTGCCTTTTCGGGAAGAGGCTCTGCCGCGGCCGAGCACCATGAGATGTTGCGTCTCTGGGAAAGCACAGATCCCCACTGATCTTGTGCCTGTAAATAGGATTGCAAGGGTAGGTGAAGAGCAGCAAGAGCTTTCAGGGTCGGGCCTTTCCTTGTGGGAGAATGAGCCGGACGTTTGCATTTTCGGCAAGAGGCTCTGCCGCGGCCGAGCGCCATGAGATGTTGCGTCTCTGGGAAAGCACAGAGCCCCACTGCTGTGGTGCCTGTAGATAGGGCGCCAAGGCACCATGAAGAGCAGCAAGAGCTTTCAGGGCTGGGCCCTTCCTTGTGGGAGAAGGAGCCGGACGTTTGCCTTTTCGGCAAGAGGCTCTGCCGCGGCCGAGCGCCATGAGATGTTGCGTCTCTGGGAAAGCACAGATCCCCACTGCTGTTGTGCCTGTAGATAGGGCGCCAAGGCACCGTGAAGAGCAGCAAGAGCTTTCAGGGCTGGGCCCTGCCTTGTGGGAGAAGGAGCCGGACGTTTGCCTTTTCGGCAAGAGGCTCTGCCGCGGCCGAGCGCCATGAGATGTTGCGTCTCTGGGAAAGCACAGATCCCCACTGCTGTGGTGCCTGTAGATAGGGTGCCAAGGCACCGTGAAGAACAGCAAGAGCTTTGAGGGCTGGGCCCTTCCTTGTGGGAGAAGGAGCCGGACGTTTGCCTTTTCGGCAAGAGGCTCTGCCGCGGCCGAGCGCCATGAGATGTTGCGTCTCTGGGAAAGCACAGATCCCCACTGCTGTTGTGCCTGTAGATATGGCGCCAAGGCACCGTGAAGAGCAGCAAGAGCTTTCAGGGCTGGGCCCTTCCTTGTGGGAGAAGGAGCCGGACGTTTGCCTTTTCGGCAAGAGGCTCTGCCGCGGCCGAGCGCCATGAGATGTTGCGTCTCTGGGAAAGCACAGATCCCCACTGCTGTTGTGCCTGTAGATAGGGCGCCAAGGCACCGTGAAGAGCAGCAAGAGCTTTCAGGGCTGGGCCCTTCCTTGTGGGAGAAGGAGCCGGACGTTTGCCTTTTCGGCAAGAGGCTCTGCCGCGGCCGAGCGCCATGAGATGTTGCGTCTCTGGGAAAGCACAGAGCCCCACTGCTCTGGTGCCTGTAGATAGGGCGCCAAGGCACCGTGAAGAGCAGCAAGAGCTTTCAGGGCTGGGCCCTGCCTTGTGGGAGAAGGAGCCGGACGTTTGCCTTTTCGGCAAGAGGCTCTGCCGCGGCCGAGCGCCATGAGATGTTGCGTCTCTGGGAAAGCACAGAGCCCCACTGCTGTGGTGCCTGTAGATAGGGCACCAAGGCACCGTGAAGAGCAGCAAGAGCTTTCAGGGCTGGGCCCTTCCTTGTGGGAGAAGGAGCCGGACGTTTGCCTTTTCGGCAAGAGGCTCTGCCGCGGCCGAGCGCCATGAGATGTTGCGTCTCTGGGAAAGCACAGAGCCCCACTGCTCTGGTGCCTGTAGATAGGGCGCCAAGGCACCGTGAAGAGCAGCAAGAGCTTTCAGGGCTGGGCCCTGCCTTGTGGGAGAAGGAGCCGGACGTTTGCCTTTTCGGCAAGAGGCTCTGCTGCGGCCGAGCGCCATGAGATGTTGCGTCTCTGGGAAAGCACAGATCCCCACTGCTGTGGTGCCTGTAGATAGGGCGCCAAGGCACCGTGAAGAGCAGCAAGAGCTTTGAGGGCTGGGCCCTTCCTTGTGGGAGAAGGAGCCGGACGTTTGCCTTTTCGGCAAGAGGCTCTGCCGCGGCCGAGCGCCATGAGATGTTGCGTCTCTGGGAAAGCACAGATCCCCACTGCTGTTGTGCCTGTAGATAGGGTGCCAAGGCACCGTGAAGAGCAGCAAGAGCTTTCAGGGCTGGGCCCTTCCTTGTGGGACAAGTAGCCGGACGTTTGCCTTTTCGGCAAGAGGCTCTGCCGCGGCCGAGCGCCATGAGATGTTGCGTCTCTGGGAAAGCACAGAGCCCCACTGCTGTGGTGCCTGTAGATAGGGCGCCAAGGCACCGTGAAGAGCAGCAAGAGCTTTCAGGGCTGGGCCCTTCCTTGTGGGAGAAGGAGCCGGACGTTTGCCTTTTCGGCAAGAGGCTCTGCCGCGGCCGAGCGCCATGAGATGTTGCGTCTCTGGGAAAGCACAGATCCCCACTGATCTTGTGCCTGTAAATAGGATTCCAAGGGTAGGTGAAGAGCAGCAAGAGCTTTCAGGGTTGGGCCTTTCCTTGTGGGAGAATGAGCCGGACGTTTGCCTTTTCGGCAAGAGGCTCTACCGCGGCCGAGCGCCATGAGATGTTGCGTCTCTGGGAAAGCACAGAGCCCCACTGCTGTGGTGCCTGTAGATAGGGCGCCAAGGCACCGTGAAGAGCAGCAAGAGCTTTCAGGGCTGGGCCCTGCCTTGTGGGAGAAGGAGCCGGACGTTTGCCTTTTCGGCAAGAGGCTCTGCCGCAGCCGAGCGCCATGAGATGTTGCGTCTCTGGGAAAGCACAGATCCCCACTGCTGTGGTGCCTGTAGATAGGGCGCCAAGGCACCGTGAAGAGCAGCAAGAGCTTTCAGGGCTGGGCCCTTCCTTGTGGGAGAAGGAGCCGGACGTTTGCCTTTTCGGGAAGAGGCTCTGCCGCGGCCGAGCACCATGAGATGTTGCATCTCTGGGAAAGCACAGATCCCCACTGATCTTGTGCCTGTAAATAGGATTCCAAGGGTAGGTGAAGAGCAGCAAGAGCTTTCAGGGTCGGGCCTTTCCTTGTGGGAGAATGAGCCGGACGTTTGCCTTTTCGGCAAGAGGCTCTGCCGCGGCCGAGCGCCATGAGATGTTGCGTCTCTGGGAAAGCACAAATCCCCACTGCTGTTGCGCCTGTAGATATGGTGCCAAGGGTAGGTGAAGAGCAGCAAGAGCTTTCAGGGCTGGGCCCTTCCTTGTGGGAGAAGGAGCCGGACGTTTGCTTTTTTGGCAAGAGGCTCTGCCGCAGCCGAGCACCATGAGATGTTGCGTCTCTGGGAAAGCACAGATCCCCACTGCTGTTGTGCCTGTAGATAGGGTGCGAAGGCACCGTGAAGAGCAGCAAGAGCTTTCAGGACTGGGCCCTTCCTTGTGGGAGAAGGAGCCGGACGTTTGCCTTTTCGGCAAGAGGCTCTGCCGCGGCCGAGCGCCATGAGATGTTGCGTCTCTGGGAAAGCACAGAGCCCCACTGCTGTGGTGCCTGTAGATAGGGCGCCAAGGCACCGTGAAGAGCAGCAAGAGCTTTCAGGGCTGGGCCCTTCCTTGTGGGAGAAGGAGCCGGACGTTTGCCTTTTCGGCAAGAGGCTCTGCCGCGGCCGAGCACCATGAGATGTTGCGTCTCTGGGAAAGCACAGATCGCCACTGATCTTGTGCCTGTAAATAGGATTCCAAGGGTAGGTGAAGAGCAGCAAGAGCTTTGAGGGCTGGGCCCTTCCTTGTGGGAGAAGGAGCCGGACGTTTGCCTTTTCGGCAAGAGGCTCTGCCGCGGCCGAGCGCCATGAGATGTTGCGTCTCTGGGAAAGCACAGATCCCCACTGCTGTTGTGCCTGTAGATAGGGCGCCAAGGCACCGTGAAGAGCAGCAAGAGCTTTGAGGGCTGGGCCCTTCCTTGTGGGAGAAGGAGCCGGACGTTTGCCTTTTCGGCAAGAGGCTCTGCCGCGGCCGAGCGCCATGAGATGTTGCGTCTCTGGGAAAGCACAGATCCCCACTGCTGTTGTGCCTGTAAATAGGGTTCCAAGTGTAGTTGAAGAGCAGAAAGAGCTTTCAGGGCTGGGCCCTGCCTTGTGGGAGAAGGAGCCGGACGTTTGCCTTTTCAGCAAGAGGCTCTGCCGCGGCCGAGCGCCATGAGATGTTGCGTCTCTGGGAAAGCACAGAGCCCCACTGCTGTGGTGCCTGTAGATAGGGCGCCAAGGCACCGTGAAGAGCAGCAAGAGCTTTGAGGGCTGGGCCCTTCCTTGTGGGAGAAGGAGCCGGACGTTTGCCTTTTCGGCAAGAGGCTCTGCCGCGGCCGAGCGCCATGAGATGTTGCGTCTCTGGGAAAGCACAGAGCCCCACTGCTGTGGTGCCTGTAGATAGGGCGCCAAGGCACCGTGAAGAGCAGCAAGAGCTTTCAGGGCTGGGCCCTTCCTTGTGGGAGAAGGAGCCGGACGTTTGCCTTTTCGGCAAGAGGCTCTGCCGCGGCCGAGCGCCATGAGATGTTGCGTCTCTGGGAAAGCACAGATCCCCACTGCTGTGGTGCCTGTAGATAGGGCGCCAAGGCACCGTGAAGAGCAGCAAGAGCTTTCAGGGCTGGGCCCTTCCTTGTGGGAGAAGGAGCCGGACGTTTGCCTTTTCGGCAAGAGGCTCTGCCGCAGCCGAGCGCCATGAGATGTTGCGTCTCTGGGAAAGCACAGATCCCCACTGCTGTGGTGCCTGTAGATAGGGCGCCAAGGCACCGTGAAGAGCAGCAAGAGCTTTCAGGGCTGGGCCCTTCCTTGTGGGAGAAGGAGCCGGACGTTTGCCTTTTCGGCAAGAGGCTCTGCCGCGGCCGAGCACCATGAGATGTTGCGTCTCTGGGAAAGCACAGATCCCCACTGATCTTGTGCCTGTAAATAGGATTGCAAGGGTAGGTGAAGAGCAGCAAGAGCTTTCAGGGTCGGGCCTTTCCTTGTGGGAGAATGAGCCGGACGTTTGCCTTTTCGGCAAGAGGCTCTGCCGCGGCCCGAGCGCCATGAGATGTTGCGTCTCTGGAAAGCACAGAGCCCCACTGCTGTGGTGCCTGTAGATAGGGCGCCAAGGCACCGTGAAGAGCAGCAAGAGCTTTCAGGGCTGGGCCCTTCCTTGTGGGAGAAGGAGCCGGACGTTTGCCTTTTCGGCAAGAGGCTCTGCCGCGGCCGAGCGCCATGAGATGTTGCGTCTCTGGGAAAGCACAGAGCCCCACTGCTGTGGTGCCTGTAGATAGGGCGCCAAGGCACCGTGAAGAGCAGCAAGAGCTTTCAGGGCTGGGCCCTTCCTTGTGGGAGAAGGAGCCGGACGTTTGCCTTTTCGGCAAGAGGCTCTGCCGCGGGCCGAGCGCCATGAGATGTTGCGTCTCTGGGAAAGCACAGATCCCCACTGCTGTTGTGCCTGTAAATAGGGTTCCAAGTGTAGTTGAAGAGCAGCAAGAGCTTTCAGGGCTGGGCCCTGCCTTGTGGGAGAAGGAGCCGGACGTTTGCCTTTTCGGCAAGAGGCTCTGCCGCGGCCGAGCGCCATGAGATGTTGCGTCTCTGGGAAAGCACAGAGCCCCACTGCTGTGGTGCCTGTAGATAGGGCAACAAGGCACCGTGAAGAGCAGCAAGAGCTTTCAGGGCTGGGCCCTTCCTTGTGGGAGAAGGAGCCGGACGTTTGCCTTTTCGGCAAGAGGCTCTGCCGCGGCCGAGCGCCATGAGATGTTGCGTCTCTGGGAAAGCACAGAGCCCCACTGCTGTTGTGCCTGTAGATAGGGCGCCAAGGCACCGTGAAGAGCAGCAAGAGCTTTGAGGGCTGGGCCCTGCCTTGTGGGAGAAGGAGCCGGACGTTTGCCTTTTCGGCAAGAGGCTCTGCCGCGGCCGAGCGCCATGAGATGTTGCGTCTCTGGGAAAGCACAGAGCCCCACTGCTGTGGTGCCTGTAGATAGGGCGCCAAGGCACCGTGAAGAGCAGCAAGAGCTTTGAGGGCTGGGCCCTTCCTTGTGGGAGAAGGAGCCGGACGTTTGCCTTTTCGGCAAGAGGCTCTGCCGCGGCCGAGCGCCATGAGATGTTGCGTCTCTGGGAAAGCACAGATCCCCACTGCTGTTGTGCCTGTAGATAGGGTGCCAAGGCACCGTGAAGAGCAGCAAGAGCTTTCAGGGCTGGGCCCTTCCTTGTGGGAGAAGTAGCCGGACGTTTGCCTTTTCGGCAAGAGGCTCTGCCGCGGCCGAGCGCCATGAGATGTTGCGTCTCTGGGAAAGCACAGAGCCCCACTGCTGTGGTGCCTGTAGATAGGGTGCCAAGGCACCGTGAAGAGCAGCAAGAGCTTTCAGGGCTGGGCCCTTCCTTGTGGGAGAAGGAGCCGGACGTTTGCCTTTTCGGCAAGAGGGTCTGCCGCGGCCGAGCGCCATGAGATGTTGCGTCTCTGGGAAAGCACAGATCCCCACTGATCTTGTGCCTGTAAATAGGATTCCAAGGGTAGGTGAAGAGCAGCAAGAGCTTTCAGGGTTGGGCCTTTCCTTGTGGGAGAATGAGCCGGACGTTTGCCTTTTCGGCAAGAGGCTCTACCGCGGCCGAGCGCCATGAGATGTTGCGTCTCTGGGAAAGCACAGAGCCCCACTGCTGTGGTGCCTGTAGATAGGGCGCCAAGGCACCGTGAAGAGCAGCAAGAGCTTTCAGGGCTGGGCCCTGCCTTGTGGGAGAAGGAGCCAGACGTTTGCCTTCTCGGCAAGAGGCTCTGCCGCGGCTGAGCGCCATGAGCTGTTGCGTCTCTGGGAAAGCACAGAGCCCCACTGCTGTTGTGCCTGTAGATAGAGCGCCAAGGCACCGTGAAGAGCAGCAAGAGCTTTCAGGGCTGGGCCCTTCCTTGTGGGAGAAGGAGCCGGACGTTTGCCTTTTCGGCAAGAGGCTCTGCCGCGGCCGAGCGCCATGAGATGTTGCGTCTCTGGGAAAGCACAGAGCCCCACTGCTCTGGTGCCTGTAGATAGGGCGCCAAGGCACCGTGAAGAGCAGCAAGAGCTTTCAGGGCTGGGCCCTTCCTTGTGGGAGAAGGAGCCGGACGTTTGCCTTTTCAGCAAGAGGCTCTGCCGCGGCCGAGCGCCATGAGATGTTGCGTCTCTGGGAAAGCACAGAGCCCCACTGCTGTGGTGCCTGTAGATAGGGCGCCAAGGCACCGTGAAGAGCAGCAAGAGCTTTCAGGGCTGGGCCCTTCCTTGTGGGAGAAGGAGCCGGACGTTTGCCTTTTCGGCAAGAGGCTCTGCCGCGGCCGAGCGCCATGAGATGTTGCGTCTCTGGGAAAGCACAGATCCCCACTGCTGTGGTGCCTGTAGATAGGGCGCCAAGGCACCGTGAAGAGCAGCAAGAGCTTTCAGGGCTGGGCCCTTCCTTGTGGGAGAAGGAGCCGGACGTTTGCCTTTTCAGAAAGAGGCTCTGCCGCAGCCGAGCGCCATGAGATGTTGCGTCTCTGGGAAAGCACAGATCCCCACTGCTGTGGTGCCTGTAGATAGGGCGCCAAGGCACCGTGAAGAGCAGCAAGAGCTTTCAGGGCTGGGCCCTTCCTTGTGGGAGAAGGAGCCGGACGTTTGCCTTTTCGGCAAGAGGCTCTGCCGCGGCCGAGCACCATGAGATGTTGCGTCTCTGGGAAAGCACAGATCCCCACTGATCTTGTGCCTGTAAATAGGATTGCAAGGGTAGGTGAAGAGCAGCAAGAGCTTTCAGGGTCGGGCCTTTCCTTGTGGGAGAATGAGCCGGACGTTTGCCTTTTCGGCAAGAGGCTCTGCCGCGGCCGAGCGCCATGAGATGTTGCGTCTCTGGGAAAGCACAGAGCCCCACTGCTGTGGTGCCTGTAGATAGGGCGCCAAGGCACCGTGAAGAGCAGCAAGAGCTTTCAGGGCTGGGCCCTTCCTTGTGGGAGAAGGAGCCGGACGTTTGCCTTTTCGGCAAGAGGCTCTGCCGCGGCCGAGCGCCATGAGATGTTGCGTCTCTGGGAAAGCACAGATCCCCACTGCTGTTGTGCCTGTAGATAGGGCGCCAAGGCACCGTGAAGAGCAGCAAGAGCTTTCAGGGCTGGGCCCTTCCTTGTGGGAGAAGGAGCCGGACGTTTGCCTTTTCGGCAAGAGGCTCTGCCGCGGCCGAGCGCCATGAGATGTTGCGTCTCTGGGAAAGCACAGAGCCCCACTGCTCTGGTGCCTGTAGATAGGGCGCCAAGGCACCGTGAAGAGCAGCAAGAGCTTTCAGGGCTGGGCCCTGCCTTGTGGGAGAAGGAGCCGGACGTTTGCCTTTTCGGCAAGAGGCTCTGCCGCGGCCGAGCGCCATGAGATGTTGCGTCTCTGGGAAAGCACAGAGCCCCACTGCTGTGGTGCCTGTAGATAGGGCACCAAGGCACCGTGAAGAGCAGCAAGAGCTTTCAGGGCTGGGCCCTTCCTTGTGGGAGAAGGAGCCGGACGTTTGCCTTTTCGGCAAGAGGCTCTGCCGCGGCCGAGCGCCATGAGATGTTGCGTCTCTGGGAAAGCACAGAGCCCCACTGCTCTGGTGCCTGTAGATAGGGCGCCAAGGCACCGTGAAGAGCAGCAAGAGCTTTCAGGGCTGGGCCCTGCCTTGTGGGAGAAGGAGCCGGACGTTTGCCTTTTCGGCAAGAGGCTCTGCTGCGGCCGAGCGCCATGAGATGTTGCGTCTCTGGGAAAGCACAGATCCCCACTGCTGTGGTGCCTGTAGATAGGGCGCCAAGGCACCGTGAAGAGCAGCAAGAGCTTTGAGGGCTGGGCCCTTCCTTGTGGGAGAAGGAGCCGGACGTTTGCCTTTTCGGCAAGAGGCTCTGCCGCGGCCGAGCGCCATGAGATGTTGCGTCTCTGGGAAAGCACAGATCCCCACTGCTGTTGTGCCTGTAGATAGGGTGCCAAGGCACCGTGAAGAGCAGCAAGAGCTTTCAGGGCTGGGCCCTTCCTTGTGGGACAAGTAGCCGGACGTTTGCCTTTTCGGCAAGAGGCTCTGCCGCGGCCGAGCGCCATGAGATGTTGCGTCTCTGGGAAAGCACAGAGCCCCACTGCTGTGGTGCCTGTAGATAGGGCGCCAAGGCACCGTGAAGAGCAGCAAGAGCTTTCAGGGCTGGGCCCTTCCTTGTGGGAGAAGGAGCCGGACGTTTGCCTTTTCGGCAAGAGGCTCTGCCGCGGCCGAGCGCCATGAGATGTTGCGTCTCTGGGAAAGCACAGATCCCCACTGATCTTGTGCCTGTAAATAGGATTCCAAGGGTAGGTGAAGAGCAGCAAGAGCTTTCAGGGTTGGGCCTTTCCTTGTGGGAGAATGAGCCGGACGTTTGCCTTTTCGGCAAGAGGCTCTACCGCGGCCGAGCGCCATGAGATGTTGCGTCTCTGGGAAAGCACAGAGCCCCACTGCTGTGGTGCCTGTAGATAGGGCGCCAAGGCACCGTGAAGAGCAGCAAGAGCTTTCAGGGCTGGGCCCTGCCTTGTGGGAGAAGGAGCCGGACGTTTGCCTTTTCGGCAAGAGGCTCTGCCGCAGCCGAGCGCCATGAGATGTTGCGTCTCTGGGAAAGCACAGATCCCCACTGCTGTGGTGCCTGTAGATAGGGCGCCAAGGCACCGTGAAGAGCAGCAAGAGCTTTCAGGGCTGGGCCCTTCCTTGTGGGAGAAGGAGCCGGACGTTTGCCTTTTCGGGAAGAGGCTCTGCCGCGGCCGAGCACCATGAGATGTTGCATCTCTGGGAAAGCACAGATCCCCACTGATCTTGTGCCTGTAAATAGGATTCCAAGGGTAGGTGAAGAGCAGCAAGAGCTTTCAGGGTCGGGCCTTTCCTTGTGGGAGAATGAGCCGGACGTTTGCCTTTTCGGCAAGAGGCTCTGCCGCGGCCGAGCGCCATGAGATGTTGCGTCTCTGGGAAAGCACAAATCCCCACTGCTGTTGCGCCTGTAGATATGGTGCCAAGGGTAGGTGAAGAGCAGCAAGAGCTTTCAGGGCTGGGCCCTTCCTTGTGGGAGAAGGAGCCGGACGTTTGCTTTTTTGGCAAGAGGCTCTGCCGCAGCCGAGCACCATGAGATGTTGCGTCTCTGGGAAAGCACAGATCCCCACTGCTGTTGTGCCTGTAGATAGGGTGCGAAGGCACCGTGAAGAGCAGCAAGAGCTTTCAGGACTGGGCCCTTCCTTGTGGGAGAAGGAGCCGGACGTTTGCCTTTTCGGCAAGAGGCTCTGCCGCGGCCGAGCGCCATGAGATGTTGCGTCTCTGGGAAAGCACAGAGCCCCACTGCTGTGGTGCCTGTAGATAGGGCGCCAAGGCACCGTGAAGAGCAGCAAGAGCTTTCAGGGCTGGGCCCTTCCTTGTGGGAGAAGGAGCCGGACGTTTGCCTTTTCGGCAAGAGGCTCTGCCGCGGCCGAGCACCATGAGATGTTGCGTCTCTGGGAAAGCACAGATCGCCACTGATCTTGTGCCTGTAAATAGGATTCCAAGGGTAGGTGAAGAGCAGCAAGAGCTTTGAGGGCTGGGCCCTTCCTTGTGGGAGAAGGAGCCGGACGTTTGCCTTTTCGGCAAGAGGCTCTGCCGCGGGCCGAGCGCCATGAGATGTTGCGTCTCTGGGAAAGCACAGATCCCCACTGCTGTTGTGCCTGTAGATAGGGCGCCAAGGCACCGTGAAGAGCAGCAAGAGCTTTGAGGGCTGGGCCCTTCCTTGTGGGAGAAGGAGCCGGACGTTTGCCTTTTCGGCAAGAGGCTCTGCCGCGGCCGAGCGCCATGAGATGTTGCGTCTCTGGGAAAGCACAGATCCCCACTGCTGTTGTGCCTGTAAATAGGGTTCCAAGTGTAGTTGAAGAGCAGAAAGAGCTTTCAGGGCTGGGCCCTGCCTTGTGGGAGAAGGAGCCGGACGTTTGCCTTTTCAGCAAGAGGCTCTGCCGCGGCCGAGCGCCATGAGATGTTGCGTCTCTGGGAAAGCACAGAGCCCCACTGCTGTGGTGCCTGTAGATAGGGCGCCAAGGCACCGTGAAGAGCAGCAAGAGCTTTGAGGGCTGGGCCCTTCCTTGTGGGAGAAGGAGCCGGACGTTTGCCTTTTCGGCAAGAGGCTCTGCCGCGGCCGAGCGCCATGAGATGTTGCGTCTCTGGGAAAGCACAGAGCCCCACTGCTGTGGTGCCTGTAGATAGGGCGCCAAGGCACCGTGAAGAGCAGCAAGAGCTTTCAGGGCTGGGCCCTTCCTTGTGGGAGAAGGAGCCGGACGTTTGCCTTTTCGGCAAGAGGCTCTGCCGCGGCCGAGCGCCATGAGATGTTGCGTCTCTGGGAAAGCACAGATCCCCACTGCTGTGGTGCCTGTAGATAGGGCGCCAAGGCACCGTGAAGAGCAGCAAGAGCTTTCAGGGCTGGGCCCTTCCTTGTGGGAGAAGGAGCCGGACGTTTGCCTTTTCGGCAAGAGGCTCTGCCGCAGCCGAGCGCCATGAGATGTTGCGTCTCTGGGAAAGCACAGATCCCCACTGCTGTGGTGCCTGTAGATAGGGCGCCAAGGCACCGTGAAGAGCAGCAAGAGCTTTCAGGGCTGGGCCCTTCCTTGTGGGAGAAGGAGCCGGACGTTTGCCTTTTCGGCAAGAGGCTCTGCCGCGGCCGAGCACCATGAGATGTTGCGTCTCTGGGAAAGCACAGATCCCCACTGATCTTGTGCCTGTAAATAGGATTGCAAGGGTAGGTGAAGAGCAGCAAGAGCTTTCAGGGTCGGGCCTTTCCTTGTGGGAGAATGAGCCGGACGTTTGCCTTTTCGGCAAGAGGCTCTGCCGCGGCCGAGCGCCATGAGATGTTGCGTCTCTGGGAAAGCACAGAGCCCCACTGCTGTGGTGCCTGTAGATAGGGCGCCAAGGCACCGTGAAGAGCAGCAAGAGCTTTCAGGGCTGGGCCCTTCCTTGTGGGAGAAGGAGCCGGACGTTTGCCTTTTCGGCAAGAGGCTCTGCCGCGGCCGAGCGCCATGAGATGTTGCGTCTCTGGGAAAGCACAGAGCCCCACTGCTGTGGTGCCTGTAGATAGGGCGCCAAGGCACCGTGAAGAGCAGCAAGAGCTTTCAGGGCTGGGCCCTTCCTTGTGGGAGAAGGAGCCGGACGTTTGCCTTTTCGGCAAGAGGCTCTGCCGCGGCCGAGCGCCATGAGATGTTGCGTCTCTGGGAAAGCACAGATCCCCACTGCTGTTGTGCCTGTAAATAGGGTTCCAAGTGTAGTTGAAGAGCAGCAAGAGCTTTCAGGGCTGGGCCCTGCCTTGTGGGAGAAGGAGCCGGACGTTTGCCTTTTCGGCAAGAGGCTCTGCCGCGGCCGAGCGCCATGAGATGTTGCGTCTCTGGGAAAGCACAGAGCCCCACTGCTGTGGTGCCTGTAGATAGGGCAACAAGGCACCGTGAAGAGCAGCAAGAGCTTTCAGGGCTGGGCCCTTCCTTGTGGGAGAAGGAGCCGGACGTTTGCCTTTTCGGCAAGAGGCTCTGCCGCGGCCGAGCGCCATGAGATGTTGCGTCTCTGGGAAAGCACAGAGCCCCACTGCTGTTGTGCCTGTAGATAGGGCGCCAAGGCACCGTGAAGAGCAGCAAGAGCTTTGAGGGCTGGGCCCTGCCTTGTGGGAGAAGGAGCCGGACGTTTGCCTTTTCGGCAAGAGGCTCTGCCGCGGCCGAGCGCCATGAGATGTTGCGTCTCTGGGAAAGCACAGAGCCCCACTGCTGTGGTGCCTGTAGATAGGGCGCCAAGGCACCGTGAAGAGCAGCAAGAGCTTTGAGGGCTGGGCCCTTCCTTGTGGGAGAAGGAGCCGGACGTTTGCCTTTTCGGCAAGAGGCTCTGCCGCGGCCGAGCGCCATGAGATGTTGCGTCTCTGGGAAAGCACAGATCCCCACTGCTGTTGTGCCTGTAGATAGGGTGCCAAGGCACCGTGAAGAGCAGCAAGAGCTTTCAGGGCTGGGCCCTTCCTTGTGGGAGAAGTAGCCGGACGTTTGCCTTTTCGGCAAGAGGCTCTGCCGCGGCCGAGCGCCATGAGATGTTGCGTCTCTGGGAAAGCACAGAGCCCCACTGCTGTGGTGCCTGTAGATAGGGTGCCAAGGCACCGTGAAGAGCAGCAAGAGCTTTCAGGGCTGGGCCCTTCCTTGTGGGAGAAGGAGCCGGACGTTTGCCTTTTCGGCAAGAGGGTCTGCCGCGGCCGAGCGCCATGAGATGTTGCGTCTCTGGGAAAGCACAGATCCCCACTGATCTTGTGCCTGTAAATAGGATTCCAAGGGTAGGTGAAGAGCAGCAAGAGCTTTCAGGGTTGGGCCTTTCCTTGTGGGAGAATGAGCCGGACGTTTGCCTTTTCGGCAAGAGGCTCTACCGCGGCCGAGCGCCATGAGATGTTGCGTCTCTGGGAAAGCACAGAGCCCCACTGCTGTGGTGCCTGTAGATAGGGCGCCAAGGCACCGTGAAGAGCAGCAAGAGCTTTCAGGGCTGGGCCCTGCCTTGTGGGAGAAGGAGCCAGACGTTTGCCTTCTCGGCAAGAGGCTCTGCCGCGGCTGAGCGCCATGAGCTGTTGCGTCTCTGGGAAAGCACAGAGCCCCACTGCTGTTGTGCCTGTAGATAGAGCGCCAAGGCACCGTGAAGAGCAGCAAGAGCTTTCAGGGCTGGGCCCTTCCTTGTGGGAGAAGGAGCCGGACGTTTGCCTTTTCGGCAAGAGGCTCTGCCGCGGCCGAGCGCCATGAGATGTTGCGTCTCTGGGAAAGCACAGAGCCCCACTGCTCTGGTGCCTGTAGATAGGGCGCCAAGGCACCGTGAAGAGCAGCAAGAGCTTTCAGGGCTGGGCCCTTCCTTGTGGGAGAAGGAGCCGGACGTTTGCCTTTTCAGCAAGAGGCTCTGCCGCGGCCGAGCGCCATGAGATGTTGCGTCTCTGGGAAAGCACAGAGCCCCACTGCTGTGGTGCCTGTAGATAGGGCGCCAAGGCACCGTGAAGAGCAGCAAGAGCTTTCAGGGCTGGGCCCTTCCTTGTGGGAGAAGGAGCCGGACGTTTGCCTTTTCGGCAAGAGGCTCTGCCGCGGCCGAGCGCCATGAGATGTTGCGTCTCTGGGAAAGCACAGATCCCCACTGCTGTGGTGCCTGTAGATAGGGCGCCAAGGCACCGTGAAGAGCAGCAAGAGCTTTCAGGGCTGGGCCCTTCCTTGTGGGAGAAGGAGCCGGACGTTTGCCTTTTCAGAAAGAGGCTCTGCCGCAGCCGAGCGCCATGAGATGTTGCGTCTCTGGGAAAGCACAGATCCCCACTGCTGTGGTGCCTGTAGATAGGGCGCCAAGGCACCGTGAAGAGCAGCAAGAGCTTTCAGGGCTGGGCCCTTCCTTGTGGGAGAAGGAGCCGGACGTTTGCCTTTTCGGCAAGAGGCTCTGCCGCGGCCGAGCACCATGAGATGTTGCGTCTCTGGGAAAGCACAGATCCCCACTGATCTTGTGCCTGTAAATAGGATTGCAAGGGTAGGTGAAGAGCAGCAAGAGCTTTCAGGGTCGGGCCTTTCCTTGTGGGAGAATGAGCCGGACGTTTGCCTTTTCGGCAAGAGGCTCTGCCGCGGCCGAGCGCCATGAGATGTTGCGTCTCTGGGAAAGCACAGAGCCCCACTGCTGTGGTGCCTGTAGATAGGGCGCCAAGGCACCGTGAAGAGCAGCAAGAGCTTTCAGGGCTGGGCCCTTCCTTGTGGGAGAAGGAGCCGGACGTTTGCCTTTTCGGCAAGAGGCTCTGCCGCGGCCGAGCGCCATGAGATGTTGCGTCTCTGGGAAAGCACAGATCCCCACTGCTGTTGTGCCTGTAGATAGGGCGCCAAGGCACCGTGAAGAGCAGCAAGAGCTTTCAGGGCTGGGCCCTGCCTTGTGGGAGAAGGAGCCGGACGTTTGCCTTTTCGGCAAGAGGCTCTGCCGCGGCCGAGCGCCATGAGATGTTGCGTCTCTGGGAAAGCACAGATCCCCACTGCTGTGGTGCCTGTAGATAGGGTGCCAAGGCACCGTGAAGAACAGCAAGAGCTTTGAGGGCTGGGCCCTTCCTTGTGGGAGAAGGAGCCGGACGTTTGCCTTTTCGGCAAGAGGCTCTGCCGCGGCCGAGCGCCATGAGATGTTGCGTCTCTGGGAAAGCACAGATCCCCACTGCTGTTGTGCCTGTAGATATGGCGCCAAGGCACCGTGAAGAGCAGCAAGAGCTTTCAGGGCTGGGCCCTTCCTTGTGGGAGAAGGAGCCGGACGTTTGCCTTTTCGGCAAGAGGCTCTGCCGCGGCCGAGCGCCATGAGATGTTGCGTCTCTGGGAAAGCACAGATCCCCACTGCTGTTGTGCCTGTAGATAGGGCGCCAAGGCACCGTGAAGAGCAGCAAGAGCTTTGAGGGCTGGGCCCTTCCTTGTGGGAGAATGAGCCGGACGTTTGCCTTTTCGGCAAGAGGCTCTGCCGCGGCCGAGCGCCATGAGATGTTGCGTCTCTGGGAAAGCACAGAGCCCCACTGCTCTGGTGCCTGTAGATAGGGCGCCAAGGCACCGTGAAGAGCAGCAAGAGCTTTCAGGGCTGGGCCCTGCCTTGTGGGAGAAGGAGCCGGACGTTTGCCTTTTCGGCAAGAGGCTCTGCCGCGGCCGAGCGCCATGAGATGTTGCGTCTCTGGGAAAGCACAGAGCCCCACTGCTCTGGTGCCTGTAGATAGGGCGCCAAGGCACCGTGAAGAGCAGCAACAGCTTTGAGGGCTGGGCCCTTCCTTGTGGGAGAAGGAGCCGGACGTTTGCCTTTTCGGCAAGAGGCTCTGCCGCGGCCGAGCGCCATGAGATGTTGCGTCTCTGGGAAAGCACAGATCCCCACTGCTGTTGTGCCTGTAGATAGGGTGCCAAGGCACCGTGAAGAGCAGCAAGAGCTTTCAGGGCTGGGCCCTTCCTTGTGGGACAAGTAGCCGGACGTTTGCCTTTTCGGCAAGAGGCTCTGCCGCGGCCGAGCGCCATGAGATGTTGCGTCTCTGGGAAAGCACAGAGCCCCACTGCTGTGGTGCCTGTAGATAGGGCGCCAAGGCACCGTGAAGAGCAGCAAGAGCTTTGAGGGCTGGGCCCTTCCTTGTGGGAGAAGGAGACGGACGTTTGCCTTTTCGGCAAGAGGCTCTGCCGCGGCCGAGCGCCATGAGATGTTGCGTCTCTGGGAAAGCACAGATCCCCACTGCTGTTGTGCCTGTAAATAGGGTTCCAAGTGTAGTTGAAGAGCAGCAAGAGCTTTCAGGGCTGGGCCCTGCCTTGTGGGAGAAGGAGCCGGACGTTTGCCTTTTCGGCAAGAGGCTCTGCCGCGGCCGAGCGCCATGAGATGTTGCGTCTCTGGGAAAGCACAGAGCCCCACTGCTGTGGTGCCTGTAGATAGGGCACCAAGGCACCGTGAAGAGCAGCAAGAGCTTTCAGGGCTGGGCCCTTCCTTGTGGGAGAAGGAGCCGGACGTTTGCCTTTTCGGCAAGAGGCTCTGCCGCGGCCGAGCGCCATGAGATGTTGCGTCTCTGGGAAAGCACAGAGCCCCACTGCTGTTGTGCCTGTAGATAGGGCGCCAAGGCACCGTGAAGAGCAGCAAGAGCTTTCAGGGCTGGGCCCTGCCTTGTGGGAGAAGGAGCCGGACGTTTGCCTTTTCGGCAAGAGGCTCTGCTGCGGCCGAGCGCCATGAGATGTTGCGTCTCTGGGAAAGCACAGATCCCCACTGCTGTGGTGCCTGTAGATAGGGCGCCAAGGCACCGTGAAGAGCAGCAAGAGCTTTGAGGGCTGGGCCCTTCCTTGTGGGAGAAGGAGCCGGACGTTTGCCTTTTCGGCAAGAGGCTCTGCCGCGGCCGAGCGCCATGAGATGTTGCGTCTCTGGGAAAGCACAGATCCCCACTGCTGTTGTGCCTGTAGATAGGGTGCCAAGGCACCGTGAAGAGCAGCAAGAGCTTTCAGGGCTGGGCCCTTCCTTGTGGGACAAGTAGCCGGACGTTTGCCTTTTCGGCAAGAGGCTCTGCCGCGGCCGAGCGCCATGAGATGTTGCGTCTCTGGGAAAGCACAGAGCCCCACTGCTGTGGTGCCTGTAGATAGGGCGCCAAGGCACCGTGAAGAGCAGCAAGAGCTTTCAGGGCTGGGCCCTTCCTTGTGGGAGAAGGAGCCGGACGTTTGCCTTTTCGGCAAGAGGCTCTGCCGCGGCCGAGCGCCATGAGATGTTGCGTCTCTGGGAAAGCACAGATCCCCACTGATCTTGTGCCTGTAAATAGGATTCCAAGGGTAGGTGAAGAGCAGCAAGAGCTTTCAGGGTTGGGCCTTTCCTTGTGGGAGAATGAGCCGGACGTTTGCCTTTTCGGCAAGAGGCTCTACCGCGGCCGAGCGCCATGAGATGTTGCGTCTCTGGGAAAGCACAGAGCCCCACTGCTGTGGTGCCTGTAGATAGGGCGCCAAGGCACCGTGAAGAGCAGCAAGAGCTTTCAGGGCTGGGCCCTGCCTTGTGGGAGAAGGAGCCGGACGTTTGCCTTTTCGGCAAGAGGCTCTGCCGCAGCCGAGCGCCATGAGATGTTGCGTCTCTGGGAAAGCACAGATCCCCACTGCTGTGGTGCCTGTAGATAGGGCGCCAAGGCACCGTGAAGAGCAGCAAGAGCTTTCAGGGCTGGGCCCTTCCTTGTGGGAGAAGGAGCCGGACGTTTGCCTTTTCGGGAAGAGGCTCTGCCGCGGCCGAGCACCATGAGATGTTGCATCTCTGGGAAAGCACAGATCCCCACTGATCTTGTGCCTGTAAATAGGATTCCAAGGGTAGGTGAAGAGCAGCAAGAGCTTTCAGGGTCGGGCCTTTCCTTGTGGGAGAATGAGCCGGACGTTTGCCTTTTCGGCAAGAGGCTCTGCCGCGGCCGAGCGCCATGAGATGTTGCGTCTCTGGGAAAGCACAGATCCCCACTGCTGTTGTGCCTGTAGATAGGGTGCCAAGGCACCGTGAAGAGCAGCAAGAGCTTTCAGGGCTGGGCCCTGCCTTGTGGGAGAAGGAGCCGGACGTTTGCCTTTTCGGTAAGAGGCTCTGCCGCGGCCGAGCGCCATGAGATGTTGCGTCTCTGGGAAAGCACAGATCCCCACTGCTGTGGTGCCTGTAGATAGGGTGCCAAGGCACCTTGAAGAGCAGCAAGAGCTTTGAGGGCTGGGCCCTTCCTTGTGGGAGAAGGAGCCGGACGTTTGCCTTTTCGGCAAGAGGCTCTGCCGCGGCCGAGCGACATGAGATGTTGCGTCTCTGGGAAAGCACAGATCCCCACTGCTGTTGTGCCTGTAGATAGGGCGCCAAGGCACCGTGAAGAGCAGCAAGAGCTTTCAGGGCTGGGCCCTTCCTTGTGGGAGAAGGAGCCGGACGTTTGCCTTTTCGGCAAGAGGCTCTGCCGCGGCCGAGCGCCATGAGATGTTGCGTCTCTGGGAAAGCACAGATCCCCACTGCTGTGGTGCCTGTAGATAGGGTGCCAAGGCACCGTGAAGAGCAGCAAGAGCTTTGAGGGCTGGGCCCTTCCTTGTGGGAGAAGGAGCCGGACGTTTGCCTTTTCGGCAAGAGGCTCTGCCGCGGCCGAGCGCCATGAGATGTTGCGTCTCTGGGAAAGCACAGATCCCCACTGCTGTTGTGCCTGTAGATAGGGTGCCAAGGCACCGTGAAGAGCAGCAAGAGCTTTCAGGGCTGGGCCCTTCCTTGTGGGACAAGTAGCCGGACGTTTGCCTTTTCGGGAAGAGGCTCTGCCGCGGCCGAGCACCATGAGATGTTGCGTCTCTGGGAAAGCACAGATCCCCACTGATCTTGTGCCTGTAAATAGGATTCCAAGGGTAGGTGAAGAGCAGCAAGAGCTTTCAGGGCTGGGCCTTTCCTTGTGGGAGAATGAGCCGGACGTTTGCCTTTTCGGCAAGAGGCTCTGCCGCGGCCGAGCGCCATGAGATGTTGCGTCTCTGGGAAAGCACAGAGCCCCACTGCTGTGGTGCCTGTAGATAGGGCGCCAAGGCACCGTGAAGAGCAGCAAGAGCTTTCAGGGCTGGGCCCTTCCTTGTGGGAGAATGAGCCGGACGTTTGCCTTTTCGGCAAGAGGCCCTGCCGCGGCCGAGCGCCATGAGATGTTGCGTCTCTGGGAAAGCACAGAGCCCCACTGCTGTGGTGCCTGTAGATAGGGCGCCAAGGCACCGTGAAGAGCAGCAAGAGCTTTCAGGGCTGGGCCCTTCCTTGTGGGAGAAGGAGCCGGACGTTTGCCTTTTCGGCAAGAGGCTCTGCCGCGGCCGAGCGCCATGAGATGTTGCGTCTCTGGGAAAGCACAGATCCCCACTGCTGTTGTGCCTGTAGATAGGGCGCCAAGGCACCGTGAAGAGCAGCAAGAGCTTTCAGGGCTGGGCCCTGCCTTGTGGGAGAAGGAGCCGGACGTTTGCCTTTTCGGCAAGAGGCTCTGCCGCGGCCGAGCGCCATGAGATGTTGCGTCTCTGGGAAAGCACAGATCCCCACTGCTGTGGTGCCTGTAGATAGGGTGCCAAGGCACCGTGAAGAACAGCAAGAGCTTTGAGGGCTGGGCCCTTCCTTGTGGGAGAAGGAGCCGGACGTTTGCCTTTTCGGCAAGAGGCTCTGCCGCGGCCGAGCGCCATGAGATGTTGCGTCTCTGGGAAAGCACAGATCCCCACTGCTGTTGTGCCTGTAGATATGGCGCCAAGGCACCGTGAAGAGCAGCAAGAGCTTTCAGGGCTGGGCCCTTCCTTGTGGGAGAAGGAGCCGGACGTTTGCCTTTTCGGCAAGAGGCTCTGCCGCGGCCGAGCGCCATGAGATGTTGCGTCTCTGGGAAAGCACAGATCCCCACTGCTGTTGTGCCTGTAGATAGGGCGCCAAGGCACCGTGAAGAGCAGCAAGAGCTTTCAGGGCTGGGCCCTTCCTTGTGGGAGAAGGAGCCGGACGTTTGCCTTTTCGGCAAGAGGCTCTGCCGCGGCCGAGCGCCATGAGATGTTGCGTCTCTGGGAAAGCACAGAGCCCCACTGCTGTGGTGCCTGTAGATAGGGCGCCAAGGCACCGTGAAGAGCAGCAAGAGCTTTCAGGGCTGGGCCCTGCCTTGTGGGAGAAGGAGCCGGACGTTTGCCTTTTCGGCAAGAGGCTCTGCCGCGGCCGAGCGCCATGAGATGTTGCGTCTCTGGGAAAGCACAGAGCCCCACTGCTCTGGTGCCTGTAGATAGGGCGCCAAGGCACCGTGAAGAGCAGCAACAGCTTTGAGGGCTGGGCCCTTCCTTGTGGGAGAAGGAGCCGGACGTTTGCCTTTTCGGCAAGAGGCTCTGCCGCGGCCGAGCGCCATGAGATGTTGCGTCTCTGGGAAAGCACAGATCCCCACTGCTGTTGTGCCTGTAGATAGGGTGCCAAGGCACCGTGAAGAGCAGCAAGAGCTTTCAGGGCTGGGCCCTTCCTTGTGGGACAAGTAGCCGGACGTTTGCCTTTTCGGCAAGAGGCTCTGCCGCGGCCGAGCGCCATGAGATGTTGCGTCTCTGGGAAAGCACAGAGCCCCACTGCTGTGGTGCCTGTAGATAGGGCGCCAAGGCACCGTGAAGAGCAGCAAGAGCTTTCAGGGCTGGGCCCTTCCTTGTGGGAGAAGGAGACGGACGTTTGCCTTTTCGGCAAGAGGCTCTGCCGCGGCCGAGCGCCATGAGATGTTGCGTCTCTGGGAAAGCACAGATCCCCACTGCTGTTGTGCCTGTAAATAGGGTTCCAAGTGTAGTTGAAGAGCAGCAAGAGCTTTCAGGGCTGGGCCCTGCCTTGTGGGAGAAGGAGCCGGACGTTTGCCTTTTCGGCAAGAGGCTCTGCCGCGGCCGAGCGCCATGAGATGTTGCGTCTCTGGGAAAGCACAGAGCCCCACTGCTGTGGTGCCTGTAGATAGGGCACCAAGGCACCGTGAAGAGCAGCAAGAGCTTTCAGGGCTGGGCCCTTCCTTGTGGGAGAAGGAGCCGGACGTTTGCCTTTTCGGCAAGAGGCTCTGCCGCGGCCGAGCGCCATGAGATGTTGCGTCTCTGGGAAAGCACAGAGCCCCACTGCTGTGGTGCCTGTAGATAGGGCGCCAAGGCACCGTGAAGAGCAGCAAGAGCTTTCAGGGCTGGGCCCTTCCTTGTGGGAGAATGAGCCGGACGTTTGCCTTTTCGGCAAGAGGCTCTGCCGCGGCCGAGCGCCATGAGATGTTGCGTCTCTGGGAAAGCACAGAGCCCCACTGCTGTGGTGCCTGTAGATAGGGCGCCAAGGCACCGTGAAGAGCAGCAAGAGCTTTCAGGGCTGGGCCCTTCCCTGTGGGAGAATGAGCCGGACGTTTGCCTTTTCGGCAAGAGGCTCTGCCGCGGCCGAGCGCCATGAGATGTTGCGTCTCTGGGAAAGCACAGAGCCCCACTGCTGTGGTGCCTGTAGATAGGGCGCCAAGGCACCGTGAAGAGCAGCAAGAGCTTTCAGGGCTGGGCCCTTCCTTGTGGGAGAAGGAGCCGGACGTTTGCCTTTTCGGCAAGAGGCTCTGCCGCGGCCGAGCGCCATGAGATGTTGCGTCTCTGGGAAAGCACAGATCCCCACTGCTGTTGTGCCTGTAGATAGGGCGCCAAGGCACCGTGAAGAGCAGCAAGAGCTTTCAGGGCTGGGCCCTGCCTTGTGGGAGAAGGAGCCGGACGTTTGCCTTTTCGGCAAGAGGCTCTGCCGCGGCCGAGCGCCATGAGATGTTGCGTCTCTGGGAAAGCACAGATCCCCACTGCTGTGGTGCCTGTAGATAGGGTGCCAAGGCACCGTGAAGAACAGCAAGAGCTTTGAGGGCTGGGCCCTTCCTTGTGGGAGAAGGAGCCGGACGTTTGCCTTTTCGGCAAGAGGCTCTGCCGCGGCCGAGCGCCATGAGATGTTGCGTCTCTGGGAAAGCACAGATCCCCACTGCTGTTGTGCCTGTAGATATGGCGCCAAGGCACCGTGAAGAGCAGCAAGAGCTTTCAGGGCTGGGCCCTTCCTTGTGGGAGAAGGAGCCGGACGTTTGCCTTTTCGGCAAGAGGCTCTGCCGCGGCCGAGCGCCATGAGATGTTGCGTCTCTGGGAAAGCACAGATCCCCACTGCTGTTGTGCCTGTAGATAGGGCGCCAAGGCACCGTGAAGAGCAGCAAGAGCTTTCAGGGCTGGGCCCTTCCTTGTGGGAGAAGGAGCCGGACGTTTGCCTTTTCGGCAAGAGGCTCTGCCGCGGCCGAGCGCCATGAGATGTTGCGTCTCTGGGAAAGCACAGAGCCCCACTGCTCTGGTGCCTGTAGATAGGGCGCCAAGGCACCGTGAAGAGCAGCAAGAGCTTTCAGGGCTGGGCCCTGCCTTGTGGGAGAAGGAGCCGGACGTTTGCCTTTTCGGCAAGAGGCTCTGCCGCGGCCGAGCGCCATGAGATGTTGCGTCTCTGGGAAAGCACAGAGCCCCACTGCTCTGGTGCCTGTAGATAGGGCGCCAAGGCACCGTGAAGAGCAGCAACAGCTTTGAGGGCTGGGCCCTTCCTTGTGGGAGAAGGAGCCGGACGTTTGCCTTTTCGGCAAGAGGCTCTGCCGCGGCCGAGCGCCATGAGATGTTGCGTCTCTGGGAAAGCACAGATCCCCACTGCTGTTGTGCCTGTAGATAGGGTGCCAAGGCACCGTGAAGAGCAGCAAGAGCTTTCAGGGCTGGGCCCTTCCTTGTGGGACAAGTAGCCGGACGTTTGCCTTTTCGGCAAGAGGCTCTGCCGCGGCCGAGCGCCATGAGATGTTGCGTCTCTGGGAAAGCACAGAGCCCCACTGCTGTGGTGCCTGTAGATAGGGCGCCAAGGCACCGTGAAGAGCAGCAAGAGCTTTCAGGGCTGGGCCCTTCCTTGTGGGAGAAGGAGCCGGACGTTTGCCTTTTCGGCAAGAGGCTCTGCCGCGGCCGAGCGCCATGAGATGTTGCGTCTCTGGGAAAGCACAGAGCCCCACTGCTGTGGTGCCTGTAGATAGGGCACCAAGGCACCGTGAAGAGCAGCAAGAGCTTTCAGGGCTGGGCCCTTCCTTGTGGGAGAAGGAGCCGGACGTTTGCCTTTTCGGCAAGAGGCTCTGCCGTGGCCGAGCGCCATGAGATGTTGCGTCTCTGGGAAAGCACAGAGCCCCACTGCTCTGGTGCCTGTAGATAGGGCGCCAAGGCACCGTGAAGAGCAGCAAGAGCTTTCAGGGCTGGGCCCTTCCTTGTGGGAGAAAGAGCCGGACGTTTGCCTTTTGGGCAAGAGGCTCTGCCGCGGCCGAGCGCCATGAGATGTTGCGTCTCTGGGAAAGCACAGATCCCCACTGCTGTTGTGCCTGTAGATAGGGCGCCAAGGCACCGTGAAGAGCAGCAAGAGCTTTCAGGGCTGGGCCCTTCCTTGTGGGAGAAAGAGCCGGACGTTTGCCTTTTGGGCAAGAGGCTCTGCCGCGGCCGAGCGCCATGAGATGTTGCGTCTCTGGGAAAGCACAGATCCCCACTGCTGTTGTGCCTGTAGATAGGGCGCCAAGGCACCGTGAAGAGCAGCAAGAGCTTTGAGTGCTGGGCCCTTCCTTGTGGGAGAAGGAGCCGGACGTTTGCCTTTTCGGCAAGAGGCTCTGCCGCGGCCGAGCATCATGAGAAGTTGCGTCTCTGGGAAAGCACAGATCCCCACTGCTGTGGTGCCTGTAGATAGGGCGCCAAGGCACCGTGAAGAGCAGCAAGAGCTTTCAGGGCTGGGCCCTTCCTTGTGGGAGAAGGAGCCGGACGTTTGCCTTTTCGGGAAGAGGCTCTGCCGCGGCCGAGCACCATGAGATGTTGCGTCTCTGGGAAAGCACAGATCCCCACTGATCTTGTGCCTGTAAATAGGATTCCAAGGGTAGGTGAAGAGCAGCAAGAGCTTTCAGGGTCGGGCCTTTCCGTGTGGGAGAATGAGCCGGATGTTTGCCTTTTCGGCAAGAGGCTCTGCCGCGGCCGAGCGCCATGAGATGTTGCGTCTCTGGGAAAGCACAGATCCCCACTGCTGTTGTGCCTGTAAATAGGGTTCCAAGTGTAGTTGAAGAGCAGCAAGAGCTTTCAGGGCTGGGCCCTTCCTTGTGGGAGAAGGAGCCGGACGTTTGCCTTTTCGGCAAGAGGCTCTGCCGCGGCCGAGCGCCATGAGATGTTGCGTCTCTGGGAAAGCACAGAGCCCCACTGCTGTGGTGCCTGTAGATAGGGCACCAAGGCACCGTGAAGAGCAGCAAGAGCTTTCAGGGCTGGGCCCTTCCTTGTGGGAGAAGGAGCCGGACGTTTGCCTTTTCGGCAAGAGGCTCTGCCGCGGCCGAGCGCCATGAGATGTTGCGTCTCTGGGAAAGCACAGAGCCCCACTGCTCTGGTGCCTGTAGATAGGGCGCCAAGGCACCGTGAAGAGCAGCAAGAGCTTTCAGGGCTGGGCCCTGCCTTGTGGGAGAAGGAGCCGGACGTTTGCCTTTTCGGCAAGAGGCTCTGCTGCGGCCGAGCGCCATGAGATGTTGCGTCTCTGGGAAAGCACAGATCCCCACTGCTGTGGTGCCTGTAGATAGGGCGCCAAGGCACCGTGAAGAGCAGCAAGAGCTTTCAGGGCTGGGCCCTTCCTTGTGGGAGAAGGAGCCGGACGTTTGCCTTTTCGGCAAGAGGCTCTGCCGCGGCCGAGAGCCATGAGATGTTGCGTCTCTGGGAAAGCACAGATCCCCACTGCTGTTGTGCCTGTAGATAGGGCGCCAAGGCACCGTGAAGAGCAGCAAGAGCTTTGAGGGCTGGGCCCTTCCTTGTGGGAGAAGGAGCCGGACGTTTGCCTTTTCGGCAAGAGGCTCTGCCGCGGCCGAGCGCCATGAGATGTTGCGTCTCTGGGAAAGCACAGAGCCCCACTGCTGTGGTGCCTGTAGATAGGGCGCCAAGGCACCGTGAAGAGCAGCAAGAGCTTTCAGGGCTGGGCCCTTCCTTGTGGGAGAAGGAGCCGGACGTTTGCCTTTTCGGGAAGAGGATCTGCCGCGGCCGAGCGCCATGAGATGTTGCGTCTCTGGGAAAGCACAGATCCCCACTGATCTTGTGCCTGTAAATAGGATTCCAAGGGTAGGTGAAGAGCAGCAAGAGCTTTCAGGGTTGGGCCTTTCCTTGTGGGAGAATGAGCCGGACGTTTGCCTTTTCGGCAAGAGGCTCTACCGCGGCCGAGCGCCATGAGATGTTGCGTCTCTGGGAAAGCACAGAGCCCCACTGCTGTGGTGCCTGTAGATAGGGCGCCAAGGCACCGTGAAGAGCAGCAAGAGCTTTCAGGGCTGGGCCCTTCCTTGTGGGAGAAGGAGCCGGACGTTTGCCTTTTCGGGAAGAGGCTCTGGCGCGGCCGAGCGCCATGAGATGTTGCGTCTCTGGGAAAGCACAGATCCCCACTGCTGTGGTGCCTGTAGATAGGGCGCCAAGGCACCGTGAAGAGCAGCAAGAGCTTTCAGGGCTGGGCCCTTCCTTGTGGGAGAAGGAGCCGGACGTTTGCCTTTTCGGGAAGAGGCTCTGGCGCGGCCGAGCACCATGAGATGTTGCATCTCTGGGAAAGCACAGATCCCCACTGCTGTTGTGCCTGTAAATAGGATTCCAAGGGTAGGTGAAGAGCAGCAAGAGCTTTCAGGGTCGGGCCTTTCCTTGTGGGAGAATGAGCCGGACGTTTGCCTTTTCGGCAAGAGGCTCTGCCGCGGCCGAGCGCCATGAGATGTTGCGTCTCTGGGAAAGCACAGAGCCCCACTGCTGTGGTGCCTGTAGATAGGGCGCCAAGGCACCGTGAAGAGCAGCAAGAGCTTTCAGGGCTGGGCCCTTCCTTGTGGGAGAAGGAGCCGGACGTTTGCCTTTTCGGCAAGAGGCTCTGCCGCGGCCGAGCGCCATGAGATGTTGCGTCTCTGGGAAAGCACAGATCCCCACTGCTGTGGTGCCTGTAGATAGGGCGCCAAGGCACCGTGAAGAGCAGCAAGAGCTTTCAGGGCTGGGCCCTTCCTTGTGGGAGAAGGAGCCGGACGTTTGCCTTTTCGGCAAGAGGCTCTGCCGCGGCCGAGCGCCATGAGATGTTGCGTCTCTGGGAAAGCACAGATCCCCACTGCTGTGGTGCCTGTAGATAGGGTGCCAAGGCACCGTGAAGAGCAGCAAGAGCTTTGAGGGCTGGGCCCTTCCTTGTGGGAGAAGGAGCCGGACGTTTGCCTTTTCGGCAAGAGGCTCTGCCGCGGCCGAGCGCCATGAGATGTTGCGTCTCTGGGAAAGCACAGATCCCCACTGCTGTTGTGCCTGTAGATAGGGTGCCAAGGCACCGTGAAGAGCAGCAAGAGCTTTCAGGGCTGGGCCCTTCCTTGTGGGACAAGTAGCCGGACGTTTGCCTTTTCGGGAAGAGGCTCTGCCGCGGCCGAGCACCATGAGATGTTGCGTCTCTGGGAAAGCACAGAGCCCCACTGATCTTGTGCCTGTAAATAGGATTCCAAGGGTAGGTGAAGAGCAGCAAGAGCTTTCAGGGCTGGGCCTTTCCTTGTGGGAGAATGAGCCGGACGTTTGCCTTTTCGGCAAGAGGCTCTGCCGCGGCCGAGCGCCATGAGATGTTGCGTCTCTGGGAAAGCACAGAGCCCCACTGCTGTGGTGCCTGTAGATAGGGCGCCAAGGCACCGTGAAGAGCAGCAAGAGCTTTCAGGGCTGGGCCCTTCCTTGTGGGAGAAGGAGCCGGACGTTTGCCTTTTCGGCAAGAGGCTCTGCCGCGGCCGAGCGCCATGAGATGTTGCGTCTCTGGGAAAGCACAGATCCCCACTGCTGTTGTGCCTGTAGATAGGGCGCCAAGGCACCGTGAAGAGCAGCAAGAGCTTTCAGGGCTGGGCCCTTCCTTGTGGGAGAAGGAGCCGGACGTTTGCCTTTTCGGCAAGAGGCTCTGCCGCGGCCGAGCGCCATGAGATGTTGCGTCTCTGGGAAAGCACAGATCCCCACTGCTGTGGTGCCTGTAGATAGGGTGCCAAGGCACCGTGAAGAGCAGCAAGAGCTTTGAGGGCTGGGCCCTTCCTTGTGGGAGAAGGAGCCGGACATTTGCCTTTTCGGGAAGAGGCTCTGCCGCGGCCGAGCGCCATGAGATGTTGCGTCTCTGGGAAAGCACAGATCCCCACTGCTGTTGTGCCTGTAGATAGGGCGCCAAGGCACCGTGAAGAGCAGCAAGAGCTTTCAGGGCTGGGCCCTTCCTTGTGGGAGAAGGAGCCGGACGTTTGCCTTTTCGGCAAGAGGCTCTGCCGCGGCCGAGCGCCATGAGATGTTGCGTCTCTGGGAAAGCACAGAGCCCCACTGCTGTTGTGCCTGTAGATAGGGCACCAAGGCACCGTGAAGAGCAGCAAGAGCTTTCAGGGCTGGGCCCTTCCTTGTGGGAGAAGGAGCCGGACGTTTGCCTTTTCGGCAAGAGGCTCTGCCGTGGCCGAGCGCCATGAGATGTTGCGTCTCTGGGAAAGCACAGAGCCCCACTGCTCTGGTGCCTGTAGATAGGGCGCCAAGGCACCGTGAAGAGCAGCAAGAGCTTTCAGGGCTGGGCCCTTCCTTGTGGGAGAAAGAGCCGGACGTTTGCCTTTTGGGCAAGAGGCTCTGCCGCGGCCGAGCGCCATGAGATGTTGCGTCTCTGGGAAAGCACAGATCCCCACTGCTGTTGTGCCTGTAGATAGGGCGCCAAGGCACCGTGAAGAGCAGCAAGAGCTTTCAGGGCTGGGCCCTTCCTTGTGGGAGAAAGAGCCGGACGTTTGCCTTTTGGGCAAGAGGCTCTGCCGCGGCCGAGCGCCATGAGATGTTGCGTCTCTGGGAAAGCACAGATCCCCACTGCTGTTGTGCCTGTAGATAGGGCACCAAGGCACCGTGAAGAGCAGCAAGAGCTTTGAGTGCTGGGCCCTTCCTTGTGGGAGAAGGAGCCGGACGTTTGCCTTTTCGGCAAGAGGCTCTGCCGCGGCCGAGCATCATGAGAAGTTGCGTCTCTGGGAAAGCACAGATCCCCACTGCTGTGGTGCCTGTAGATAGGGCGCCAAGGCACCGTGAAGAGCAGCAAGAGCTTTCAGGGCTGGGCCCTTCCTTGTGGGAGAAGGAGCCGGACGTTTGCCTTTTCGGGAAGAGGCTCTGCCGCGGCCGAGCACCATGAGATGTTGCGTCTCTGGGAAAGCACAGATCCCCACTGATCTTGTGCCTGTAAATAGGATTCCAAGGGTAGGTGAAGAGCAGCAAGAGCTTTCAGGGTCGGGCCTTTCCGTGTGGGAGAATGAGCCGGATGTTTGCCTTTTCGGCAAGAGGCTCTGCCGCGGCCGAGCGCCATGAGATGTTGCGTCTCTGGGAAAGCACAGATCCCCACTGCTGTTGTGCCTGTAAATAGGGTTCCAAGTGTAGTTGAAGAGCAGCAAGAGCTTTCAGGGCTGGGCCCTTCCTTGTGGGAGAAGGAGCCGGACGTTTGCCTTTTCGGCAAGAGGCTCTGCCGCGGCCGAGCGCCATGAGATGTTGCGTCTCTGGGAAAGCACAGAGCCCCACTGCTGTTGTGCCTGTAGATAGGGCACCAAGGCACCGTGAAGAGCAGCAAGAGCTTTCAGGGCTGGGCCCTTCCTTATGGGAGAAGGAGCCGGACGTTTGCCTTTTCGGCAAGAGGCTCTGCCGCGGCCGAGCGCCATGAGATGTTGCGTCTCTGGGAAAGCACAGAGCCCCACTGCTCTGGTGCCTGTAGATAGGGCGCCAAGGCACCGTGAAGAGCAGCAAGAGCTTTCAGGGCTGGGCCCTGCCTTGTGGGAGAAGGAGCCGGACGTTTGCCTTTTCGGCAAGAGGCTCTGCTGCGGCCGAGCGCCATGAGATGTTGCGTCTCTGGGAAAGCACAGATCCCCACTGCTGTGGTGCCTGTAGATAGGGCGCCAAGGCACCGTGAAGAGCAGCAAGAGCTTTCAGGGCTGGGCCCTTCCTTGTGGGAGAAGGAGCCGGACGTTTGCCTTTTCGGCAAGAGGCTCTGCCGCGGCCGAGCGCCATGAGATGTTGCGTCTCTGGGAAAGCACAGATCCCCACTGCTGTTGTGCCTGTAGATAGGGCGCCAAGGCACCGTGAAGAGCAGCAAGAGCTTTCAGGGCTGGGCCCTTCCTTGTGGGAGAAGGAGCCGGACGTTTGCCTTTTCGGCAAGAGGCTCTGCCGCGGCCGAGCGCCATGAGATGTTGCGTCTCTGGGAAAGCACAGAGCCCCACTGCTGTGGTGCCTGTAGATAGGGCGCCAAGGCACCGTGAAGAGCAGCAAGAGCTTTCAGGGCTGGGCCCTTCCTTGTGGGAGAAGGAGCCGGACGTTTGCCTTTTCGGGAAGAGGATCTGCCGCGGCCGAGCGCCATGAGATGTTGCGTCTCTGGGAAAGCACAGATCCCCACTGATCTTGTGCCTGTAAATAGGATTCCAAGGGTAGGTGAAGAGCAGCAAGAGCTTTCAGGGTTGGGCCTTTCCTTGTGGGAGAATGAGCCGGACGTTTGCCTTTTCGGCAAGAGGCTCTACCGCGGCCGAGCGCCATGAGATGTTGCGTCTCTGGGAAAGCACAGAGCCCCACTGCTGTGGTGCCTGTAGATAGGGCGCCAAGGCACCGTGAAGAGCAGCAAGAGCTTTCAGGGCTGGGCCCTTCCTTGTGGGAGAAGGAGCCGGACGTTTGCCTTTTCGGGAAGAGGCTCTGGCGCGGCCGAGCGCCATGAGATGTTGCGTCTCTGGGAAAGCACAGATCCCCACTGCTGTGGTGCCTGTAGATAGGGCGCCAAGGCACCGTGAAGAGCAGCAAGAGCTTTCAGGGCTGGGCCCTTCCTTGTGGGAGAAGGAGCCGGACGTTTGCCTTTTCGGGAAGAGGCTCTGGCGCGGCCGAGCACCATGAGATGTTGCATCTCTGGGAAAGCACAGATCCCCACTGCTGTTGTGCCTGTAAATAGGATTCCAAGGGTAGGTGAAGAGCAGCAAGAGCTTTCAGGGTCGGGCCTTTCCTTGTGGGAGAATGAGCCGGACGTTTGCCTTTTCGGCAAGAGGCTCTGCCGCGGCCGAGCGCCATGAGATGTTGCGTCTCTGGGAAAGCACAGAGCCCCACTGCTGTGGTGCCTGTAGATAGGGCGCCAAGGCACCGTGAAGAGCAGCAAGAGCTTTCAGGGCTGGGCCCTTCCTTGTGGGAGAAGGAGCCGGACGTTTGCCTTTTCGGCAAGAGGCTCTGCCGCGGCCGAGCGCCATGAGATGTTGCGTCTCTGGGAAAGCACAGATCCCCACTGCTGTGGTGCCTGTAGATAGGGCGCCAAGGCACCGTGAAGAGCAGCAAGAGCTTTCAGGGCTGGGCCCTTCCTTGTGGGAGAAGGAGCCGGACGTTTGCCTTTTCGGCAAGAGGCTCTGCCGCGGCCGAGCGCCATGAGATGTTGCGTCTCTGGGAAAGCACAGATCCCCACTGCTGTGGTGCCTGTAGATAGGGTGCCAAGGCACCGTGAAGAGCAGCAAGAGCTTTGAGGGCTGGGCCCTTCCTTGTGGGAGAAGGAGCCGGACGTTTGCCTTTTCGGCAAGAGGCTCTGCCGCGGCCGAGCGCCATGAGATGTTGCGTCTCTGGGAAAGCACAGATCCCCACTGCTGTTGTGCCTGTAGATAGGGTGCCAAGGCACCGTGAAGAGCAGCAAGAGCTTTCAGGGCTGGGCCCTTCCTTGTGGGACAAGTAGCCGGACGTTTGCCTTTTCGGGAAGAGGCTCTGCCGCGGCCGAGCACCATGAGATGTTGCGTCTCTGGGAAAGCACAGAGCCCCACTGATCTTGTGCCTGTAAATAGGATTCCAAGGGTAGGTGAAGAGCAGCAAGAGCTTTCAGGGCTGGGCCTTTCCTTGTGGGAGAATGAGCCGGACGTTTGCCTTTTCGGCAAGAGGCTCTGCCGCGGCCGAGCGCCATGAGATGTTGCGTCTCTGGGAAAGCACAGAGCCCCACTGCTGTGGTGCCTGTAGATAGGGCGCCAAGGCACCGTGAAGAGCAGCAAGAGCTTTCAGGGCTGGGCCCTTCCTTGTGGGAGAAGGAGCCGGACGTTTGCCTTTTCGGCAAGAGGCTCTGCCGCGGCCGAGCGCCATGAGATGTTGCGTCTCTGGGAAAGCACAGATCCCCACTGCTGTTGTGCCTGTAGATAGGGCGCCAAGGCACCGTGAAGAGCAGCAAGAGCTTTCAGGGCTGGGCCCTTCCTTGTGGGAGAAGGAGCCGGACGTTTGCCTTTTCGGCAAGAGGCTCTGCCGCGGCCGAGCGCCATGAGATGTTGCGTCTCTGGGAAAGCACAGATCCCCACTGCTGTGGTGCCTGTAGATAGGGTGCCAAGGCACCGTGAAGAGCAGCAAGAGCTTTGAGGGCTGGGCCCTTCCTTGTGGGAGAAGGAGCCGGACATTTGCCTTTTCGGGAAGAGGCTCTGCCGCGGCCGAGCGCCATGAGATGTTGCGTCTCTGGGAAAGCACAGATCCCCACTGCTGTTGTGCCTGTAGATAGGGCGCCAAGGCACCGTGAAGAGCAGCAAGAGCTTTGAGGGCTGGGCCCTTCCTTGTGGGAGAAGGAGCCGGACGTTTGCCTTTTCGGCAAGAGGCTCTGCCGCGGCCGAGCGCCATGAGATGTTGCGTCTCTGGGAAAGCACAGAGCCCCACTGCTCTGGTGCCTGTAGATAGGGCGCCAAGGCACCGTGAAGAGCAGCAAGAGCTTTCAGGGCTGGGCCCTGCCTTGTGGGAGAAGGAGCCGGACGTTTGCCTTTTCGGCAAGAGGCTCTGCTGCGGCCGAGCGCCATGAGATGTTGCGTCTCTGGGAAAGCACAGATCCCCACTGCTGTGGTGCCTGTAGATAGGGCGCCAAGGCACCGTGAAGAGCAGCAAGAGCTTTCAGGGCTGGGCCCTTCCTTGTGGGAGAAGGAGCCGGACGTTTGCCTTTTCGGCAAGAGGCTCTGCCGCGGCCGAGCGCCATGAGATGTTGCGTCTCTGGGAAAGCACAGATCCCCACTGCTGTTGTGCCTGTAGATAGGGCGCCAAGGCACCGTGAAGAGCAGCAAGAGCTTTCAGGGCTGGGCCCTTCCTTGTGGGAGAAGGAGCCGGACGTTTGCCTTTTCGGCAAGAGGCTCTGCCGCGGCCGAGCGCCATGAGATGTTGCGTCTCTGGGAAAGCACAGAGCCCCACTGCTGTGGTGCCTGTAGATAGGGCGCCAAGGCACCGTGAAGAGCAGCAAGAGCTTTCAGGGCTGGGCCCTTCCTTGTGGGAGAAGGAGCCGGACGTTTGCCTTTTCGGGAAGAGGATCTGCCGCGGCCGAGCGCCATGAGATGTTGCGTCTCTGGGAAAGCACAGATCCCCACTGATCTTGTGCCTGTAAATAGGATTCCAAGGGTAGGTGAAGAGCAGCAAGAGCTTTCAGGGTTGGGCCTTTCCTTGTGGGAGAATGAGCCGGACGTTTGCCTTTTCGGCAAGAGGCTCTACCGCGGCCGAGCGCCATGAGATGTTGCGTCTCTGGGAAAGCACAGAGCCCCACTGCTGTGGTGCCTGTAGATAGGGCGCCAAGGCACCGTGAAGAGCAGCAAGAGCTTTCAGGGCTGGGCCCTTCCTTGTGGGAGAAGGAGCCGGACGTTTGCCTTTTCGGGAAGAGGCTCTGGCGCGGCCGAGCGCCATGAGATGTTGCGTCTCTGGGAAAGCACAGATCCCCACTGCTGTGGTGCCTGTAGATAGGGCGCCAAGGCACCGTGAAGAGCAGCAAGAGCTTTCAGGGCTGGGCCCTTCCTTGTGGGAGAAGGAGCCGGACGTTTGCCTTTTCGGGAAGAGGCTCTGGCGCGGGCCGAGCACCATGAGATGTTGCATCTCTGGGAAAGCACAGATCCCCACTGCTGTTGTGCCTGTAAATAGGATTCCAAGGGTAGGTGAAGAGCAGCAAGAGCTTTCAGGGTCGGGCCTTTCCTTGTGGGAGAATGAGCCGGACGTTTGCCTTTTCGGCAAGAGGCTCTGCCGCGGCCGAGCGCCATGAGATGTTGCGTCTCTGGGAAAGCACAGAGCCCCACTGCTGTGGTGCCTGTAGATAGGGCGCCAAGGCACCGTGAAGAGCAGCAAGAGCTTTCAGGGCTGGGCCCTTCCTTGTGGGAGAAGGAGCCGGACGTTTGCCTTTTCGGCAAGAGGCTCTGCCGCGGCCGAGCGCCATGAGATGTTGCGTCTCTGGGAAAGCACAGATCCCCACTGCTGTTGTGCCTGTAGATAGGGCGCCAAGGCACCGTGAAGAGCAGCAAGAGCTTTCAGGGCTGGGCCCTTCCTTGTGGGAGAAGGAGCCGGACGTTTGCCTTTTCTGCAAGAGGCTCTGCCGCGGCCGAGCGCCATGAGATGTTGCGTCTCTGGGAAAGCACAGAGCCCCACTGCTGTGGAGCCTGTAGATAGGGCGCCAAGGCACCGTGAAGAGCAGCAAGAGCTTTCAGGGCTGGGCCCTTCCTTGTGGGAGAAGGAGCCGGACGTTTGCCTTTTCGGCAAGAGGCTCTGCCGCGGCCGAGCGCCATGAGATGTTGCGTCTCTGGGAAAGCACAGATCCCCACTGCTGTTGTGCCTGTAGATAGGGTGCCAAGGCACCGTGAAGAGCAGCAAGAGCTTTCAGGGCTGGGCCCTTCCTTGTGGGACAAGTAGCCGGACGTTTGCCTTTTCGGGAAGAGGCTCTGCCGCGGCCGAGCACCATGAGATGTTGCGTCTCTGGGAAAGCACAGAGCCCCACTGATCTTGTGCCTGTAAATAGGATTCCAAGGGTAGGTGAAGAGCAGCAAGAGCTTTCAGGGCTGGGCCTTTCCTTGTGGGAGAATGAGCCGGACGTTTGCCTTTTCGGCAAGAGGCTCTGCCGCGGCCGAGCGCCATGAGATGTTGCGTCTCTGGGAAAGCACAGAGCCCCACTGCTGTGGTGCCTGTAGATAGGGCGCCAAGGCACCGTGAAGAGCAGCAAGAGCTTTCAGGGCTGGGCCCTTCCTTGTGGGAGAAGGAGCCGGACGTTTGCCTTTTCGGCAAGAGGCTCTGCCGCGGCCGAGCGCCATGAGATGTTGCGTCTCTGGGAAAGCACAGATCCCCACTGCTGTTGTGCCTGTAGATAGGGCGCCAAGGCACCGTGAAGAGCAGCAAGAGCTTTCAGGGCTGGGCCCTTCCTTGTGGGAGAAGGAGCCGGACGTTTGCCTTTTCGGCAAGAGGCTCTGCCGCGGCCGAGCGCCATGAGATGTTGCGTCTCTGGGAAAGCACAGATCCCCACTGCTGTGGTGCCTGTAGATAGGGTGCCAAGGCACCGTGAAGAGCAGCAAGAGCTTTGAGGGCTGGGCCCTTCCTTGTGGGAGAAGGAGCCGGACATTTGCCTTTTCGGGAAGAGGCTCTGCCGCGGCCGAGCGCCATGAGATGTTGCGTCTCTGGGAAAGCACAGATCCCCACTGCTGTTGTGCCTGTAGATAGGGCGCCAAGGCACCGTGAAGAGCAGCAAGAGCTTTGAGGGCTGGGCCCTTCCTTGTGGGAGAAGGAGCCGGACGTTTGCCTTTTCGGCAAGAGGCTCTGCCGCGGCCGAGCGCCATGAGATGTTGCGTCTCTGGGAAAGCACAGATCCCCACTGCTGTTGTGCCTGTAGATAGGGCGCCAAGGCACCGTGAAGAGCAGCAAGAGCTTTCAGGGCTGGGCCCTTCCTTGTGGGAGAAGGAGCCGGACGTTTGCCTTTTCGGCAAGAGGCTCTGCCGCGGCAGAGCGCCATGAGATGTTGCGTCTCTGGGAAAGCACAGAGCCCCACTGATCTTGTGCCTGTAAATAGGGTTCCAAGTGTAGTTGAAGAGCAGCAAGAGCTTTCAGGGCTGGGCCCTGCCTTGTGGGAGAAGGAGCCGGACGTTTGCCTTTTCGGCAAGAGGCTCTGCCGCGGCCGAGCGCCATGAGATGTTGCGTCTCTGGGAAAGCACAGAGCCCCACTGCTGTGGTGCCTGTAGATAGGGCACCAAGGCACCGTGAAGAGCAGCAAGAGCTTTCAGGGCTGGGCCCTTCCTTGTGGGAGAAGGAGCCGGACGTTTGCCTTTTCGGCAAGAGGCTCTGCCGCAGCCGAGCGCCATGAGATGTTGCGTCTCTGGGAAAGCACAGAGCCCCACTGCTGTTGTGCCTGTAGATAGGGCGCCAAGGCACCGTGAAGAGCAGCAAGAGCTTTCAGGGCTGGGCCCTGCCTTGTGGGAGAAGGAGCCGGACGTTTGCCTTTTCGGCAAGAGGCTCTGCCGCGGCCGAGCGCCATGAGATGTTGCGTCTCTGGGAAAGCACAGATCCCCACTGCTGTGGTGCCTGTAGATAGGGTGCCAAGGCACCGTGAAGAGCAGCAAGAGCTTTGAGGGCTGGGCCCTTCCTTGTGGGAGAAGGAGCCGGACGTTTGCCTTTTCGGCAAGAGGCTCTGCCGCGGCCGAGCGCCATGAGATGTTGCGTCTCTGGGAAAGCACAGAGCCCCACTGCTGTGGTGCCTGTAGATAGGGCGCCAAGGCACCGTGAAGAGCAGCAAGAGCTTTCAGGGCTGGGCCCTTCCTTGTGGGAGAAGGAGCCGGACGTTTGCCTTTTCGGGAAGAGGGTCTGCCGCGGCCGAGCGCCATGAGATGTTGCGTCTCTGGGAAAGCACAGATCCCCACTGATCTTGTGCCTGTAAATAGGATTCCAAGGGTAGGTGAAGAGCAGCAAGAGCTTTCAGGGTTGGGCCTTTCCTTGTGGGAGAATGAGCCGGACGTTTGCCTTTTCGGCATGAGGCTCTACCGCGGCCGAGCGCCATGAGATGTTGCGTCTCTGGGAAAGCACAGAGCCCCACTGCTGTGGTGCCTGTAGATAGGGTGCCAAGGCACCGTGAAGAGCAGCAAGAGCTTTGAGGGCTGGGCCCTGCCTTGTGGGAGAAGGAGCCAGACGTTTGCCTTTTCGGCAAGAGGCTCTGCCGCGGCCGAGCGCCATGAGCTGTTGCGTCTCTGGGAAAGCACAGAGCCCCACTGCTGTTGTGCCTGTAGATAGGGCGCCAAGGCACCGTGAAGAGCAGCAAGAGCTTTGAGGGCTGGGCCCTTCCTTGTGGGAGAAGGAGCCGGACGTTTGCCTTTTCGGCAAGAGGCTCTGCCGCGGCCGAGCGCCATGAGATGTTGCGTCTCTGGGAAAGCACAGAGCCCCACTGCTGTGGTGCCTGTAGATAGGGCGCCAAGGCACCGTGAAGAGCAGCAAGAGCTTTCAGGCCTGGGCCCTTCCTTGTGGGAGAAAGTGCTGGACGTTTGCCTTTTCGGCAAGAGGCTCTGCCGCGGCCGAGCGCCATGAGATGTTGCGTCTCTGGGAAAGCACAGATCCCCACTGCTGTTGTGCCTGTAGATAGGGCGCCAAGGCACCGTGAAGAGCAGCAAGAGCTTTGAGGGCTGGGCCCTTCCTTGTGGGAGAAGGAGCCGGACGTTTGCCTTTTCAGCAAGAGGCTCTGCCGCGGCCGAGCGCCATGAGATGTTGCGTCTCTGGGAAAGCACAGAGCCCCACTGCTGTGGTGCCTGTAGATAGGGCGCCAAGGCACCGTGAAGAGCAGCAAGAGCTTTCAGGGCTGGGCCCTTCCTTGTGGGAGAAGGAGCCGGACGTTTGCCTTTTCGGCAAGAGGCTCTGCCGCGGCCGAGCGCCATGAGATGTTGCGTCTCTGGGAAAGCACAGATCCCCACTGCTGTGGTGCCTGTAGATAGGGCGCCAAGGCACCGTGAAGAGCAGCAAGAGCTTTCAGGGCTGGGCCCTTCCTTGTGGGAGAAGGAGCCGGACGTTTGCCTTTTCGGCAAGAGGCTCTGCCGCGGCCGAGCACCATGAGATGTTGCGTCTCTGGGAAAGCACAGATCCCCACTGATCTTGTGCCTGTAAATAGGATTCCAAGGGTAGGTGAAGAGCAGCAAGAGCTTTCAGGGTCGGTCCTTTCCTTGTGGAGAATGAGCCGGACGTTTGCCTTTTCGGCAAGAGGCTCTACCGCGGCCGAGCGCCATGAGATGTTGCGTCTCTGGGAAAGCACAGAGCCCCACTGCTGTGGTGCCTGTAGATAGGGCACCAAGGCACCGTGAAGAGCAGCAAGAGCTTTCAGGGCTGGGCCCTTCCTTGTGGGAGAAGGAGCCGGACGTTTGCCTTTTCGGCAAGAGGCTCTGCCGCGGCCGAGCGCCATGAGATGTTGCGTCTCTGGGAAAGCACAGATCCCCACTGCTGTGGTGCCTGTAAATAGGGTTCCAAGTGTAGTTGAAGAGCAGCAAGAGCTTTCAGGGCTGGGCCCTGCCTTGTGGGAGAAGGAGCCGGACGTTTGCCTTTTCGGCAAGAGGCTCTGCCGCGGCCGAGCGCCATGAGATGTTGCGTCTCTGGGAAAGCACAGATCCCCACTGCTGTGGTGCCTGTAGATAGGGTGCCAAGGCACCGTGAAGAGCAGCAAGAGCTTTGAGGGCTGGGCCCTTCCTTGTGGG
>NW_026293260.1:0-88546 GCF_026419915.1 Harpia harpyja | reverse complement strand
CGAAGAAAAAATATTCGACGAGGGCTCGGCTGCCGAAGACAATTATTCGACGAGGGCTCGGCTGCCGGGGACCTTTTCTTCGACGAGGGCTCGGCTGCCGGGGACCTTTTCTTCGACGAGGGCTCGGCTGCCGGGGACCTTTTTGCTCGGACCTTCTTCGACGAGGGCTCGGCTGCCGAAGAAAAAAAATTCGACGAGGGCTCGGCTGCCGGGGACCTTTTTCTTCGACGAGGGCTCGGCTGCCGGGGACCTTTTCTTCGACGAGGGCTCGGCTGCCGGGGACCTTTTCTTCGACGAGGGCTCGGCTGCCGGGGACCTTTTCTTCGACGAGGGCTCGGCTGCCGGGGACCTTTTCTTCGACGAGGGCTCGGCTGCCGAAGAAAAATATTCTACGAGGGCTCGGCTGCCGAAGAAAAAATATTCGACGAGGGCTCGGCTGCCGGGGACCTTTTCTTCGACGAGGGCTCGGCTGCCGGGGACCTTTTCTTCGACGAGGGCTCGGCTGCCGAAGAAAAAATATTCGACGAGGGCTCGGCTGCCGGGGACCTTTTCTTCGACGAGGGCTCGGCTGCCGGGGACCTTTTCTTCGACGAGGGCTCGGCTGCCGGGGACCTTTTCTTCGACGAGGGCTCGGATGCCGGGGACCTTTTCTTCGACGAGGGCTCGGATGCCGGGGACCTTTTCTTCGACGAGGGCTCGGCTGCCGGGGGCCTTTTCTTCGACGAGGGCTCGGCTGCCGGGGACCTTTTCTTCGACGAGGGCTCGGCTGCCGAAGAAAAAAAATTCGACGAGGGCTCGGCTGCCGGGGACCTTTTCTTCGACGAGGGCTCGGCTGCCGGGGACCTTTTCTTCGACGAGGGCTCGGCTGCCGAAGAAAAAATATTCGACGAGGGCTCGGCTGCCGGGGACCTTTTCTTCGACGAGGGCTCGGCTGCCGGGGACCTTTTCTTCGACGAGGGCTCGGCTGCCGAAGAAAAAATATTCGACGAGGGCTCGGCTGCCGGGGACCTTTTCTTCGACGAGGGCTCGGCTGCCGGGGACCTTTTCTTCGACGAGGGCTCGGCTGCCGAAGAAAAAATATTCGACGAGGGCTCGGCTGCCGGGGACCTTTTCTTCGACGAGGGCTCGGCTGCCGGGGACCTTTTCTTCGACGAGGGCTCGGCTGCCGAAGAAAAAATATTCGACGAGGGCTCGGCTGCCGGGGACCTTTTCTTCGACGAGGGCTCGGCTGCCGAAGAAAAAATATTCGACGAGGGCTCGGCTGCCGGGGACCTTTTCTACGACGAGGGCTCGGCTGCCGGGGACCTTTTCTTCGACGAGGGCTCGGCTGCCGGGGACCTTTTCTTCGACGAGGGCTCGGCTGCCGGGGACCTTTTCCTCGACGAGGGCTCGGCTGCCGGGGACCTTTTCTTCGACGAGGGCTCGGCTGCCGGGGACCTTTTCTTCGACGAGGGCTCGGCTGCCGAAGAAAAAATATTCGACGTGGGCTCGGCTGCCGGGGACCTTTTCTTCGACGAGGGCTCGGCTGCCGGGGACCTTTTCTTCGACGAGGGCTCGGCTGCCGGGGACCCTTTCTTCGACGAGGGCTCGGCTGCCGGGGACCTTTTCTTCGACGAGGGCTCGGCTGCCGGGGACCTTTTCTTCGACGAGTGCTCGGCTGCCGGGGGCCTTTTCCTCCACGAGGGCTCGGCTGCCGGGGACCTTTTCTTCGACGAGGGCTCGGCTGCCGAAGAAAAAATATTCGACGAGGGCTCGGCTGCCGAAGAAAAAATATTCGACGAGGGCTCGGCTGCCGGGGACCTTTTCTTCGACGAGGGCTCGGCTGCCGGGGACCTTTTCTTCGACGAGGGCTCGGCTGCCGGGGACCTTTTCTTCGACGAGGGCTCGGCTGCCGGGGACCTTTTCTTCGACGAGGGCTCGGCTGCCGAAGAAAAAAAATTCGACGAGGGCTCGGCTGCCGGGGACCTTTTCTTCGACGAGGGCTCGGCTGCCGGGGACCTTTTCTTCGACGAGGGCTCGGCTGCCGGGGACCTTTTCTTCGACGAGGGCTCGGCTGCCGGGGACCTTTTCTTCGACGAGGGCTCGGCTGCCGGGGACCTTTTCTTCGACGAGGGCTCGGCTGCCGAAGAAAAAATATTCTACGAGGGCTCGGCTGCCGAAGAAAAAATATTCGACGAGGGCTCGGCTGCCGGGGACCTTTTCTTCGACGAGGGCTCGGCTGCCGGGGACCTTTTCTTCGACGAGGGCTCGGCTGCCGAAGAAAAAATATTCGACGAGGGCTCGGCTGCCGGGGACCTTTTCTTCGACGAGGGCTCGGCTGCCGGGGACCTTTTCTTCGACGAGGGCTCGGCTGCCGGGGACCTTTTCTTCGACGAGGGCTCGGATGCCGGGGACCTTTTCTTCGACGAGGGCTCGGATGCCGGGGACCTTTTCTTCGACGAGGGCTCGGCTGCCGGGGGCCTTTTCTTCGACGAGGGCTCGGCTGCCGGGGACCTTTTCTTCGACGAGGGCTCGGCTGCCGAAGAAAAAAAATTCGACGAGGGCTCGGCTGCCGGGGACCTTTTCTTCGACGAGGGCTCGGCTGCCGGGGACCTTTTCTTCGACGAGGGCTCGGCTGCCGAAGAAAAAATATTCGACGAGGGCTCGGCTGCCGGGGACCTTTTCTTCGACGAGGGCTCGGCTGCCGGGGACCTTTTCTTCGACGAGGGCTCGGCTGCCGAAGAAAAAATATTCGACGAGGGCTCGGCTGCCGGGGACCTTTTCTTCGACGAGGGCTCGGCTGCCGGGGACCTTTTCTTCGACGAGGGCTCGGCTGCCGAAGAAAAAATATTCGACGAGGGCTCGGCTGCCGGGGACCTTTTCTTCGACGAGGGCTCGGCTGCCGGGGACCTTTTCTTCGACGAGGGCTCGGCTGCCGAAGAAAAAATATTCGACGAGGGCTCGGCTGCCGGGGACCTTTTCTTCGACGAGGGCTCGGCTGCCGGGGACCTTTTCTTCGACGAGGGCTCGGCTGCCGGGGACCTTTTCTTCGACGAGGGCTCGGCTGCCGGGGACCTTTTCTTCGACGAGGGCTCGGCTGCCGGGGACCTTTTCTTCGACGAGGGCTCGGCTGCCGAAGAAAAAATATTCGACGAGGGCTCGGCTGCCGGGGACCTTTTTCTTCGACGAGGGCTCGGCTGCCGGGGACCTTTTCTTCAACGAGGGCTCGGCTGCCGGGGACCTTTTCTTCGACGAGGGCTCGGCTGCCGAAGAAAAAATATTCGACGAGGGCTCGGCTGCCGAAGAAAAAATATTCGACGAGGGCTCGGCTGCCGGGGACCTTTTCTTCGACGAGGGCTCGGCTGCCGGGGACCTTTTCTTCGACGAGGGCTCGGCTGCCGGGGACCTTTTCTTCGACGAGGGCTCGGCTGCCTGGGACCTTTTCTTCGACGAGGGCTCGGCTGCCGGGGACCTTTTCTTCGACGAGGGCTCGGCTGCCGGGGACCTTTTCTTCGACGAGGGCTCGGCTGCCGAAGAAAAAATATTCAACGAGGGCTCGGCTGCCGAAGAAAAAATATTCGACGAGGGCTCGGCTGCCGGGGACCTTTTCTTCGACGAGGGCTCGGCTGCCGGGGACCTTTTCTTCGACGAGGGCTCGGCTGCCGAAGAAAAAATATTCGACGAGGGCTCGGCTGCCGAAGAAAAAATATTCGACGAGGGCTCGGCTGCCGGGGACCTTTTCTTCGACGAGGGCTCGGCTGCCGGGGACCTTTTCTTCGACGAGGGCTCGGCTGCCGGGGACCTTTTCTTCGACGAGGGCTCGGCTGCCGAAGAAAAAATATTCGACGAGGGCTCGGCTGCCGGGGACCTTTCTTCGACGAGGGCTCGGCTGCCGGGGACCTTTTCTTCGACGAGGGCTCGGCTGCCGGGGACCTTTTCCTCGACGAGGGCTCGGCTGCCGAAGAAAAAATGTTCGACGAGGGCTCGGCTGCCGAAGAAAAAATATTCGACGAGGGCTCGGCTGCCGGGGACCTTTTCTTCGACGAGGGCTCGGCTGCCGGGGACCTTTTCTTCGACGAGGGCTCGGCTGCCGGGGACCTTTTCTTCGACGAGGGCTCGGCTGCCGCGGACCTTTTCTTCGACGAGGGCTCGGCTGCCGGGGACCTTTTCTTCGACGAGGGCTCGGCTGCCGAAGAAAAAATATTCGACGAGGGCTCGGCTGCCGAAGAAAAAATATTCGACGAGGGCTCGGCTGCCGGGGACCTTTTCTTCGACGAGGGCTCGGCTGCCGGGGACCTTTTCTTCGACGAGGGCTCGGCTGCCGAAGAAAAAATATTCGACGAGGGCTCGGCTGCCGGGGACCTTTTCTTCGACGAGGGCTCGGCTGCCGGGGACCTTTTCTTCGACGAGGGCTCGGCTGCCGAAGAAAAAATATTCGACGAGGGGCTCGGCTGCCGAAGAAAAAATATTCGACGAGGGCTCGGCTGCCGGGGACCTTTTCTTCGACGAGGGCTCGGCTGCCGGGGACCTTTTCTTCGACGAGGGCTCGGCTGCCGAAGAAAAAATATTCGACGAGGGCTCGGCTGCCGGGGACCTTTTCTTCGACGAGGGCTCGGCTGCCGGGGACCTTTTCTTCGACGAGGGCTCGGCTGCCGAAGAAAAAATATTCGACGAGGGCTCGGCTGCCGAAGAAAAAATATTCGACGAGGGCTCGGCTGCCGGGGACCTTTTCTTCGACGAGGGCTCGGCTGCCGGGGACCTTTTCTTCGACGAGGGCTCGGCTGCCGGGGACCTTTTCTTCGACGAGGGCTCGGCTGCCGGGGACCTTTTCTTCGACGAGGGCTCGGCTGCCGGGGACCTTTTCTTCGACGAGGGCTCGGCTGCCGAAGAAAAAATATTCGACGAGGGCTCGGCTGCCGAAGAAAAAATATTCGACGAGGGCTCGGCTGCCGGGGACCTTTTCTTCGACGAGGGCTCGGCTGCCGGGGACCTTTTCTTCGACGAGGGCTCGGCTGCCGGGGACCTTTTCTTCGACGAGGGCTCGGCTGCCGGGGACCTTTTCTTCGACGAGGGCTCGGCTGCCGAAGAAAAAATATTCGACGAGGGCTCGGCTGCCGGGGACCTTTTCTTCGACGAGGGCTCGGCTGCCGGGGACCTTTTCTTCGACGAGGCTCGGCTGCCGAAGAAAAAATATTCGACGAGGGCTCGGCTGCCGGGGACCTTTTCTTCGACGAGGGCTCGGCTGCCGGGGACCTTTTCTTCGACGAGGGCTCGGCTGCCGGGGACCTTTTCTTCGACGAGGGCTCGGCTGCCGGGGACCTTTTCTTCGACGAGGGCTCGGCTGCCGGGGACCTTTTCTTCGACGAGGGCTCGGCTGCCGAAGAAAAAATATTCGACGAGGGCTCGGCTGCCGGGGACCTTTTCTTCGACGAGGGCTCGGCTGCCGGGGACCTTTTCTTCAACGAGGGCTCGGCTGCCGGGGACCTTTTCTTCGACGAGGGCTCGGCTGCCGAAGAAAAAATATTCGACGAGGGCTCGGCTGCCGAAGAAAAAATATTCGACGAGGGCTCGGCTGCCGGGGACCTTTTCTTCGACGAGGGCTCGGCTGCCGGGGACCTTTTCTTCGACGAGGGCTCGGCTGCCGGGGACCTTTTCTTCGACGAGGGCTCGGCTGCCGGGGACCTTTTCTTCGACGAGGGCTCGGCTGCCGGGGACCTTTTCTTCGACGAGGGCTCGGCTGCCGAAGAAAAAATATTCGACGAGGGCTCGGCTGCCGAAGAAAAAATATTCGACGAGGGCTCGGCTGCCGGGGACCTTTTCTTCGACGAGGGCTCGGCTGCCGGGGACCTTTTCTTCGACGAGGGCTCGGCTGCCGAAGAAAAAATATTCGACGAGGGCTCGGCTGCCGGGACCTTTTCTTCGACGAGGGCTCGGCTGCCGAAGAAAAAATATTCGACGAGGGCTCGGCTGCCGAAGAAAAATATTCGACGAGGGGCTCGGCTGCCGGGGACCTTTTCTTCGACGAGGGCTCGGCTGCCGGGGACCTTTTCTTCGACGAGGGCTCGGCTGCCGGGGACCTTTTCTTCGACGAGGGCTCGGCTGCCGAAGAAAAAATATTCGACGAGGGCTCGGCTGCCGGGGACCTTTTCTTCGACGAGGGCTCGGCTGCCGGGGACCTTTTCTTCGACGAGGTCTCGGCTGCCGGGGACCTTTTCCTCGACGAGGGCTCGGCTGCCGAAGAAAAAATGTTCGACGAGGGCTCGGCTGCCGAAGAAAAAATATTCGACGAGGGCTCGGCTGCCGGGGACCTTTTCTTCGACGAGGGCTCGGCTGCCGGGGACCTTTTCTTCGACGAGGGCTCGGCTGCCGGGGACCTTTTCTTCGACGAGGGCTCGGCTGCCGGGGACCTTTTCTTCGACGAGGGCTCGGCTGCCGGGGACCTTTTCTTCGACGAGGGCTCGGCTGCCGAAGAAAAAATATTCGACGAGGGCTCGGCTGCCGAAGAAAAAATATTCGACGAGGGCTCGGCTGCCGAAGAAAAAATATTCAACGAGGGCTCGGCTGCCGGGGACCTTTTCTTCGACGAGGGCTCGGCTGCCGGGGACCTTTTCTTCGACGAGGGCTCGGCTGCCGAAGAAAAAATATTCGACGAGGGCTCGGCTGCCGGGGACCTTTTCTTCGACGAGGGCTCGGCTGCCGGGGACCTTTTCTTCGACGAGGGCTCGGCTGCCGAAGAAAAAATATTCGACGAGGGCTCGGCTGCCGAAGAAAAAATATTCGACGAGGGCTCGGCTGCCGGGGACCTTTTCTTCGACGAGGGCTCGGCTGCCGGGGACCTTTTCTTCGACGAGGGCTCGGCTGCCGGGGACCTTTTCTTCGACGAGGGCTCGGCTGCCGGGGACCTTTTCTTCGACGAGGGCTCGGCTGCCGGGGACCTTTTCTTCGACGAGGGCTCGGCTGCCGAAGAAAAAATATTCGACGAGGGCTCGGCTGCCGGGGACCTTTTCTTCGACGAGGGCTCGGCTGCCGGGGACGTTTTCTTCGACGAGGGCTCGGCTGCCGGGGACCTTTTCTTCGACGAGGGCTCGGCTGCCGGGGACCTTTTCTTCGACGAGGGCTCGGCTGCCGGGGACCTTTTCTTCGACGAGGGCTCGGCTGCCGGGGACCTTTTCTTCGACGAGGGCTCGGCTGCCGGGGACCTTTTCTTCGACGAGGGCTCGGCTGCCGGGGACCTTTTCTTCGACGAGGGCTCGGCTGCCGGGGACCTTTTCTTCGACGAGGGCTCGGCTGCCGAAGAAAAAATATTCGACGAGGGCTCGGCTGCCGAAGAAAAAATATTCGACGAGGGCTCGGCTGCCGGGGACCTTTTCTTTGACGAGGGCTCGGCTGCCGGGGACCTTTTCTTCGACGAGGGCTCGGCTGCCGGGGACCTTTTCTTCGACGAGGGCTCGGCTGCCGGGGACCTTTTCTTCGACGAGGGCTCGGCTGCCTGGGACCTTTTCTTCGACGAGGGCTCGGCTGCCGAAGAAAAAATATTCGACGAGGGCTCGGCTGCCGGGGACCTTTTCTTCGACGAGGGCTCGGCTGCCGGGGACCTTTTCTTCAACGAGGGCTCGGCTGCCGGGGACCTTTTCTTCGACGAGGGCTCGGCTGCCGAAGAAAAAATATTCTACGAGGGCTCGGCTGCCGAAGAAAAAATATTCGACGAGGGCTCGGCTGCCGGGGACCTTTTCTTCGACGAGGGCTCGGCTGCCGGGGACCTTTTCTTCGACGAGGGCTCGGATGCCGGGGACCTTTTCTTCGACGAGGGCTCGGCTGCCGGGGACCTTTTCTTCGACGAGGGCTCGGCTGCCGAAGAAAAAATATTCGACGAGGGCTCGGCTGCCGGGGACCTTTTCTTCGACAAGGGCTCGGCTGCCGGGGACCTTTTCTTCGACGAGGGCTCGGCTGCCGGGGACCTTTTCTTCGACGAGGGCTCGGCTGCCGAAGAAAAAATATTCGACGAGGGCTCGGCTGCCGGGGACCTTTTCTTCGACGAGGGCTCGGCTGCCGGGGACCTTTTCTTCGACGAGGGCTCGGCTGCCGGGGACCTTTTCTTCGACGAGGGCTCGGCTGCCGGGGACCTTTTCTTCGACGAGTGCTCGGCTGCCGAAGAAAAAATATTCGACGAGGGCTCGGCTGCCGGGGACCTTTTCTTCGACGAGGGCTCGGCTGCCGGGGACCTTTTCTTCGACGAGGGCTCGGCTGCCGGGGACCTTTTCTTCGACGAGGGCTCGGCTGCCGGGGACCTTTTCTTCGACGAGGGCTGGGCTGCCGGGGACCTTTTCTTCGACGAGGGCTCGGCTGCCGGGGACCTTTTCTTCGACGAGGGCTCGGCTGCCGGGGACCTTTTCTTCGATGAGGGCTCGGCTGCCGGGGACCTTTTCTTCGACGAGGGCTCGGCTGCCGGGGACCTTTTCTTCGACGAGGGCTCGGCTGCCGAAGAAAAAATATTCGACGAGGGCTCGGCTGCCGGGGACCTTTTCTTCGACGAGGGCTCGGCTTCCGGGGACCTTTTCTTCGACGAGGGCTCGGCTGCCGGGGACCTTTTCTTCGACGAGGGCTCGGCTGCCGGGGACCTTTTCTTCGACGAGGGCTCGGCTGCCGCGGACCTTTTCTTCGACGAGGGCTCGGCTGCCGGGGACCTTTTCTTCGACGAGGGCTCGGCTGCCGGGGACCTTTTCTTCGACGAGGGCTCGGCTGCCGGGGGCCTTTTCCTCGACGAGGGCTCGGCTGCCGGGGACCTTTTCTTCGACGAGGGCTCGGCTGCCGAAGAAAAAATATTCGACGAGGGCTCGGCTGCCGAAGAAAAAATATTCGACGAGGGGTCGGCTGCCGGGGACCTTTTCTTCGACGAGGGCTCGGCTGCCGGGGACCTTTTCTTCGACGAGGGCTCGGCTGCCGGGGACCTTTTCTTTGACGAGGGCTCGGCTGCCGGGGACCTTTTCTTCGACGAGGGCTCGGCTGCCGAAGAAAAAAAATTCGACGAGGGCTCGGCTGCCGGGGACCTTTTCTTCGACGAGGGCTCGGCTGCCGGGGACCTTTTCTTCGACGAGGGCTCGGCTGCCGGGGACCTTTTCTTCGACGAGGGCTCGGCTGCCGGGGACCTTTTCTTCGACGAGGGCTCGGCTGCCGGGGACCTTTTCTTCGACGAGGGCTCGGCTGCCGGGGACCTTTTCTTCGACGAGGGCTCGGCTGCCGAAGAAAAAATATTCGACGAGGGCTCGGCTGCCGAAGAAAAAATATTCGACGAGGGCTCGGCTGCCAGGGACCTTTTCTTCGACGAGGGCTCGGCTGCCAGGGACCTTTTCTTCGACGAGGGCTCGGCTGCCGGGGACCTTTTCTTCGACGAGGGCTCGGCTGCCGAAGAAAAAATATTCGACGAGGGCTCGGCTGCCGGGGACCTTTTCTTCGACGAGGGCTCGGCTGCCGGGGACCTTTTCTTCGACGAGGGCTCGGCTGCCGGGGACCTTTTCTTCGACGAGGGCTCGGCTGCCGGGGACCTTTTCTTCGACGAGGGCTCGGCTGCCGGGGACCTTTTCTTCGACGAGGGCTCGGCTGCCGGGGACCTTTTCTTCGACGAGGGCTCGGCTGCCGGGGACCTTTTCTTCGACGAGGGCTCGGCTGCCGAAGAAAAAATATTCGACGAGGGCTCGGCTGCCGAAGAAAAAATATTCGACGAGGGCTCGGCTGCCGGGGACCTTTTCTTTGACGAGGGCTCGGCTGCCGGGGACCTTTTCTTCGACGAGGGCTCGGCTGCCGGGGACCTTTTCTTCGACGAGGGCTCGGCTGCCGGGGACCTTTTCTTCGACGAGGGCTCGGCTGCCGGGGACCTTTTCTTCGACGAGGGCTCGGCTGCCGAAGAAAAAATATTCGACGAGGGCTCGGCTGCCGGGGACCTTTTCTTCGACGAGGGCTCGGCTGCCGGGGACCTTTTCTTCAACGAGGGCTCGGCTGCCGGGGACCTTTTCTTCGACGAGGGCTCGGCTGCCGAAGAAAAAATATTCGACGAGGGCTCGGCTGCCGAAGAAAAAATATTCGACGAGGGCTCGGCTGCCGGGGACCTTTTCTTCGACGAGGGCTCGGCTGCCGGGGACCTTTTCTTCGACGAGGGCTCGGCTGCCGGGGACCTTTTCTTCGACGAGGGCTCGGCTGCCGAAGAAAAAATATTAGACGAGGGCTCGGCTGCCGGGGACCTTTTCTTCGACGAGGGCTCGGCTGCCGGGGACCTTTTCTTCGACGAGGGCTCGGCTGCCGAAGAAAAAATATTCGACGAGGGCTCGGCTGCCGGGGACCTTTTCTTCGACAAGGGCTCGGCTGCCGGGGACCTTTTCCTCGACGACGGCTCGGCTGCCGGGGACCTTTTCTTCGACGAGGGCTCGGCTGCCGAAGAAAAAATATTCGACGAGGGCTCGGCTGCCGGGGACCTTTTCTTCGACGAGGGCTCGGCTGCCGGGGACCTTTTCTTCGACGAGGGCTCGGCTGCCGGGGACCTTTTCTTCGACGAGGGCTCGGCTGCCGGGGACCTTTTCTTCGACGAGTGCTCGGCTGCCGAAGAAAAAATATTCGACGAGGGCTCGGCTGCCGGGGACCTTTTCTTCGACGAGGGCTCGGCTGCCGGGGACCTTTTCTTCGACGAGGGCTCGGCTGCCGGGGACCTTTTCTTCGACGAGGGCTCGGCTGCCGGGGACCTTTTCTTCGACGAGGGCTGGGCTGCCGGGGACCTTTTCTTCGACGAGGGCTCGGCTGCCGGGGACCTTTTCTTCGACGAGGGCTCGGCTGCCGGGGACCTTTTCTTCGACGAGGGCTCGGCTGCCGGAGACCTTTTCTTCGACGAGGGCTCGGCTGCCGAAGAAAAAATATTCGACGAGGGCTCGGCTGCCGGGGACGTTTTCTTCGACGAGGGCTCGGCTGCCGGGGACCTTTTCTTCGACGAGGGCTCGGCTGCCGGGGACCTTTTCTTCGACGAGGGCTCGGCTGCCGGGGACCTTTTCTTCGACGAGGGCTCGGCTGCCGGGGACCTTTTCTTCGACGAGGGCTCGGCTGCCGGGGGCCTTTTCCTCGACGAGGGCTCGGCTGCCGGGGACCTTTTCTTCGACGAGGGCTCGGCTGCCGAACAAAAAATATTCGACGAGGGCTCGGCTGCCGAAGAAAAAATATTCGACGAGGGCTCGGCTGCCGGGGACCTTTTCTTCGACGAGGGCTCGGCTGCCGGGGACCTTTTCTTCGACGAGGGCTCGGCTGCCGGGGACCTTTTCTTCGACGAGGGCTCGGCTGCCGGGGACCTTTTCTTCGACGAGGGCTCGGCTGCCGAAGAAAAAAAATTCGACGAGTGCTTGGCTGCCGGGGACCTTTTCTTCGACGAGGGCTCGGCTGCCGGGGACCTTTTCTTCGACGAGGGCTCGGCTGCCGGGGACCTTTTCTTCGACGAGGGCTCGGCTGCCGGGGACCTTTTCTTCGACGAGGGCTCGGCTGCCGGGGACCTTTTCTTCGACGAGGGCTCGGCTGCCGGGGACCTTTTCTTCGACGAGGGCTCGGCTGCCGAAGAAAAAATATTCGACGAGGGCTCGGCTGCCGGGGACCTTTTCTTCGACGAGGGCTCGGCTGCCGGGGACCTTTTCTTCGACGAGGGCTCGGCTGCCGAAGAAAAAATATTCGACGAGGGCTCGGCTGCCGGGGACCTTTTCTTCGACGAGGGCTCGGCTGCCGGGGACCTTTTCTTCGACGAGGGCTCGGCTGCCGGGGACCTTTTCTTCGACGAGGGCTCGGCTGCCGGGGACCTTTTCTTCGACGAGGGCTCGGCTGCCGGGGACCTTTTCTTCGACGAGGGCTCGGCTGCCGAAGAAAAAATATTCGACGAGGGCTCGGCTGCCGGGGACCTTTTCTTCGACGAGGGCTCGGCTGCCGGGGACCTTTTCTTCGACGAGGGCTCGGCTGCCGGGGACCTTTTCTTCGACGAGGGCTCGGCTGCCGGGGACCTTTTCTTCAACGAGGGCTCGGCTGCCGAAGAAAAAATATTCGACGAGGGCTCGGCTGCCGGGGACCTTTTCTTCGACGAGGGCTCGGCTGCCGGGGACCTTTTCTTCGACGAGGGCTCGGCTGCCGAAGAAAAAATATTCGACGAGGGCTCGGCTGCCGGGGACCTTTTCTTCGACGAGGGCTCGGCTGCCGGGGACCTTTTCTTCGACGAGGGCTCGGCTGCCGGGGACCTTTTCTTCGACGAGGGCTCGGCTGCCGAAGAAAAAATATTCGACGAGGGCTCGGCTTCCGAAGAAAAAATATTCGACGAGGGCTTGGCTGCCGCGGACCTTTTCTTCGACGAGGGCTCGGCTGCCGGGGACCTTTTCTTCGACGAGGGCTCGGCTGCCGAAGAAAAAATATTCGACGAGGGCTCGGCTGCCGGGGACCTTTTCTTCGACGAGGGCTCGCCTGTCGGGGACCTTTTCTTCGACGAGGGCTCGGCTGCCGGGGACCTTTTCTTCGACGAGGGCTCGGCTGCCGGGGACCTTTTCTTCGACGAGGGCTCGGCTGCCGAAGAAAAAATATTCGACGAGGGCTCGGCTGCCGGGGACCTTTTCTTCGACGAGGGCTCGGCTGCCGGGGACCTTTTCTTCGACGAGGGCTCGGCTGCCGGGGACCTTTTCTTCGACGAGGGCTCGGCTGCCGAAGAAAAAATATTCGACGAGGGCTCGGCTGCCGGGGACCTTTTCTTCGACGAGGGCTCGGCTGCCGGGGACCTTTTCTTCGACGAGGGCTCGGCTGCCGGGGACCTTTTCTTCGATGAGGGCTCGGCTGCCGAAGAAAAAATATTCGACGAGGGCTCGGCTGCCGGGGACCTTTTCTTCGACGAGGGCTTGGCTGCCGGGGACCTTTTCTTCGACGAGGGCTCGGCTGCCGGGGACCTTTTCTTCGACGAGGGCTCGGCTGCCGAAGAAAAAATATTCGACGAGGGCTCGGCTTCCGAAGAAAAAATATTTGACGAGGGCTCGGCTGCCGGGGACCTTTTCTTCAACGAGGGCTCGGCTGCCGGGGACCTTTTCTTCGACGAGGGCTCGGCTGCCGAAGAAAAAATATTCGACGAGGGCTCGGCTGCCGGGGACCTTTTCTTCGACGAGGGCTCGGCCGCCGGGGACCTTTTCTTCGACGAGGGCTCGGCCGCCGGGGACCTTTTCTTCGACGAGGGCTCGGCCGCCGGGGACCTTTTCTTCGACGAGGGCTCGGCCGCCGGGGTCCTTTTCTTCGACGAGGGCTCGGCCGCCGGGGACCTTTTCTTCGACGAGGGCTCGGCCGCCGGGGTCCTTTTCTTCGACGAGGGCTCGGCCGCCGGGGACCTTTTCTTCGACGAGGGCTCGGCCGCCGGGGACCTTTTCTTCGACGAGGGCTCGGCCGCCGGGGACCTTTTCTTCGACGAGGGCTCGGCCGCCGGGGACCTTTTCTTCGACGAGGGCTCGGCCGCCGGGGACCTTTTCTTCGACGAGGGCTCGGCTGCCGAAGAAAAAATATTCGACGAGGGCTCGGCTGCCGGGGACCTTTTCTTCGACGAGGGCTCGGCTGCCGGGGACCTTTTCTTCGACGAGGGCTCGGCCGCCGGGGACCTTTTCTTCGACGAGTGCTCGGCTGCCGAAGAAAAAATATTCGACGAGGGCTCGGCTGCCGGGGACCTTTTCTTCGACGAGGGCTCGGCTGCCGGGGACCTTTTCTTCGACGAGGGCTCGGCTGCCGGGGACCTTTTCTTCGACGAGGGCTCGGCTGCCGGGGACCTTTTCTTCGACGAGGGCTCGGCTGCCGAAGAAAAAATATTCGACGAGGGCTCGGCTGCCGGGGACCTTTTCTTCGACGAGGGCTCGGCTGCCGGGGACCTTTTCTTCGACGAGGGCTCGGCTGCCGGGGACCTTTTCTTCGACGAGGGCTCGGCTGCCGAAGAAAAAATATTCGACGAGGGCTCGGCTGCCGGGGACCTTTTCTTCGACGAGGGCTCGGCTGCCGGGGACCTTTTCTTCGACGAGGGCTCGGCTGCCGAAGAAAAAATATTCGACGAGGGCTCGGCTGCCGGGGACCTTTTCTTCGACGAGGGCTCGGCTGCCGGGGACCTTTTCTTCGACGAGGGCTCGGCTGCCGGGGACCTTTTCTTCGACGAGGGCTCGGCTGCCGAAGAAAAAATATTCGACGAGGGCTCGGCTGCCGGGGACCTTTTCTTCGACGAGGGCTCGGCTGCCGGGGACCTTTTCTTCGACGAGGGCTCGGCTGCCGGGGACCTTTTCTTCGACGAGGGCTCGGCTGCCGGGGACCTTTTCTTCGACGAGGGCTCGGCTGCCGGGGACCTTTTCTTCGACGAGGGCTCGGCTGCCGGGGACCTTTTCTTCGACGAGGGCTCGGCTGCCGAAGAAAAAATATTCGACGAGGGCTCGGCTGCCGGGGACCTTTTCTTCGACGAGGGCTCGGCTGCCGGGGACCTTTTCTTCGACGAGGGCTCGGCTGCCGGGGACCTTTTCTTCGACGAGGGCTCGGCTGCCGGGGACCTTTTCTTCGACGAGGGCTCGGCTGCCGGGGACCTTTTCTTCGACGAGGGCTCGGCTGCCGAAGAAAAAATATTCGACGAGGGCTCGGCTGCCGGGGACCTTTTCTTCGACGAGGGCTCGGCTGCCGGGGACCTTTTCTTCGACGAGGGCTCGGCTGCCGGGGACCTTTTCTTCGACGAGGGCTCGGCTGCCGGGGACCTTTTCTTCGACGAGGGCTCGGCTGCCGAAGAAAAAATATTCGACGAGGGCTCGGCTGCCGGGGACCTTTTCTTCGACGAGGGCTCGGCTGCCGGGGACCTTTTCTTCGACGAGGGCTCGGCTGCCGAAGAAAAAATATTCGACGAGGGCTCGGCTGCCGAAGAAAAAATATTCGACGAGGGCTCGGCTGCCGGGGACCTTTTCTTCGACGAGGGCTCGGCTGCCGGGGACCTTTTCTTCGACGAGGGCTCGGCTGCCGGGGACCTTTTCTTCGACGAGGGCTCGGCTGCCGGGGACCTTTTCTTCGACGAGGGCTCGGCTGCCGGGGACCTTTTCTTCGACGAGGGCTCGGCTGCCGAAGAAAAAATATTCGACGAGGGCTCGGCTGCCGGGGACCTTTTCTTCGACGAGGGCTCGGCTGCCGGGGACCTTTTCTTCGACGAGGGCTCGGCTGCCGGGGACCTTTTCTTCGACGAGGGCTCAGCTGCCGGGGACCTTTTCTTCGACGAGGGCTCGGCTGCCGAAGAAAAAATATTCGACGAGGGCTCGGCTGCCGGGGACCTTTTCTTCGACGAGGGCTCGGCTGCCGGGGACCTTTTCTTCGACGAGGGCTCGGCTGCCGAAGAAAAAATATTCGACGAGGGCTCGGCTGCCGAAGAAAAAATATTCGACGAGGGCTCGGCTGCCGGGGACCTTTTCTTCGACGAGGGCTCGGCTGCCGGGGACCTTTTCTTCGACGAGGGCTCGGCTGCCGGGGACCTTTTCTTCGACGAGGGCTCGGCTGCCGAAGAAAAAATATTCGACGAGGGCTCGGCTGCCGGGGACCTTTTCTCGACGAGGGCTCGGCTGCCGGGGACCTTTTCTTCGACGAGGGCTCGGCTGCCGGGGACCTTTTCCTCGACGAGGCCTCGGCTGCCGAAGAAAAAATATTCGACGAGGGCTCGGCTGCCGGGGACCTTTTCTTCGACGAGGGCTCGGCTGCCGGGGACCTTTTCTTCGACGAGGGCTCGGCTGCCGGGGACCTTTTCTTCGACGAGGGCTCGGCTGCCGGGGACCTTTTCTTCGACGAGGGCTCGGCTGCCGGGGACCTTTTCTTCGACGAGGGCTCGGCTGCCGGGGACCTTTTCTTCGACGAGGGCTCGGCTGCCGGGGACCTTTTCTTCGACGAGGGCTCGGCTGCCGGGGACCTTTTCTTCGACGAGAGCTCGGCTGCCGAAGAAAAATTATTCGACGAGGGCTCGGCTGCCGGGGACCTTTTCTTCGACGAGGGCTCGGCTGCCGGGGACCTTTTCTTCGACGAGGGCTCGGCTGCCGGGGACCTTTTCTTCGACGAGGGCTCGGCTGCCGAAGAAAAAATATTCGACGAGGGCTCGGCTGCCGGGGACCTTTTCTTCGACGAGGGCTCGGCTGCCGGGGACCTTTTCTTCGACGAGGGCTCGGCTGCCGGGGACCTTTTCTTCGACGAGGGCTCGGCTGCCGAAGAAAAAATATTCAACGAGGGCTCGGCTGCCGGGGACCTTTTCTTCGACGAGGGCTCGGCTGCCAGGGACCTTTTCTTCGACGAGGGCTCGGCTGCCGGGGACCTTTTCTTCGACGAGGGCTCGGCTGCCGAAGAAAAAATATTCGACGAGGGCTCGGCTGCCGGGGACCTTTTCTTCGACGAGGGCTCGACTGCCGAAGAAAAAATATTCGACGAGGGCTCGGCTGCCGGGGACCTTTTCTTCGACGAGGGCTCGGCTGCCGGGGACCTTTTCTTCGACGAGAGCTCGGCTGCCGAAGAAAAAATATTCGACGAGGGCTCGGCTGCCGGGGACCTTTTCTTCGACGAGGGCTCGGCTGCCGAAGAAAAAATATTCGACGAGGGCTCGGCTGCCGGGGACCTTTTCTTCGACGAGGGCTCGGCTGCCGAAGAAAAAATATTCGACGAGGGCTCGGCTGCCGGGGACCTTTTCTTCGACGAGGGCTCGGCTGCCGGGGACCTTTTCTTCGACGAGGGCTCGGCTGCCGAAGAAAAAATATTCGACGAGGGCTCGGCTGCCGGGGACCTTTTCTTCGACGAGGGCTCGACTGCCGAAGAAAAAATATTCGACGAGGGCTCGGCTGCCGGGGACCTTTTCTTCGACGAGGGCTCGGCTGCCGGGGACCTTTTCTTCGACGAGAGCTCGGCTGCCGAAGAAAAAATATTCGACGAGGGCTCGGCTGCCGGGGACCTTTTCTTCGACGAGGGCTCGGCTGCCGAAGAAAAAATATTCGACGAGGGCTCGGCTGCCGGGGACCTTTTCTTCGACGAGGGCTCGGCTGCCGGGGACCTTTTCCTCGACGAGGCCTCGGCTGCCGAAGAAAAAATATTCGACGAGGGCTCGGCTGCCGGGGACCTTTTCTTCGACGAGGGCTCGGCTGCCGGGGACCTTTTCTTCGACGAGGGCTCGGCTGCCGGGGACCTTTTCTTCGACGAGGGCTCGGCTGCCGGGGACCTTTTCTTCGACGAGGGCTCGGCTGCCGGGGACCTTTTCTTCGACGAGGGCTCGGCTGCCGGGGACCTTTTCTTCGACGAGGGCTCGGCTGCCGGGGACCTTTTCTTCGACGAGGGCTCGGCTGCCGGGGACCTTTTCTTCGACGAGGGCTCGGCTGCCGGGGACCTTTTCTTCGACGAGGGCTCGGCTGCCAAAGAAAAAATATTCGACGAGGGCTCGGCTGCCGGGGACCTTTTCTTCGACGAGGGCTCGGCTGCCGGGGACCTTTTCTTCGACGAGGGCTCGGCTGCCGGGGACCTTTTCTTCGACGAGGGCTCGGCTGCCGGGGACCTTTTCTTCAACGAGGGCTCGGCTGCCGGGGACCTTTTCTTCGACGAGGGCTCGGCTGCCGAAGAAAAAATATTCGACGAGGGCTCGGCTGCCGAAGAAAAAATATTCGACGAGGGCTCGGCTGCCGGGGACCTTTTCTTCGACGAGGGCTCGGCTGCCGAAGAAAAAATATTCGACGAGGGCTCGGCTGCCGGGGACCTTTTCTTCGACGAGGGCTCGGCTGCCGGGGACCTTTTCTTCGACGAGGGCTCGGCTGCCGGGGACCTTTTCTTCGACGAGGGCTTGGCTGCCGAAGAAAAAATATTCAACGAGGGCTCGGCTGCCGGGGACCTTTTCTTCGACGAGGGCTCGGCTGCCAGGGACCTTTTCTTCGACGAGGGCTCGGCTGCCGGGGACCTTTTCTTCGACGAGGGCTCGGCTGCCGAAGAAAAAATATTCGACGAGGGCTCGGCTGCCGGGGACCTTTTCTTCGACGAGGGCTCGGCTGCCGGGGACCTTTTCTTCGACGAGGGCTCGGCTGCCGGGGACCTTTTCTTCGACGAGGGCTCGGCTGCCGGGGACCTTTTCTTCGACGAGGGCTCGGCTGCCGAAGAAAATATATTCGACGAGGGCTCGGCTGCCGAAGAAAAAATATTCGACGAGGGCTCGGCTGCCGGGGACCTTTTCTTCGACGAGGGCTCGGCTGCCGGGGACCTTTTCTTCGACGAGGGCTCGGCTGCCGGGGACCTTTTCTTCGACGAGGGCTCGGCTGCCGGGGACCTTTTCTTCGACGAGGGCTCGGCTGCCGGGGACCTTTTCTTCGACGAGGGCTCGGCTGCCGAAGAAAAAATATTCGACGAGGGCTCGGCTGCCGGGGACCTTTTCTTCGACGAGGGCTCGGCTGCCGGGGACCTTTTCTTCGACGAGGGCTCGGCTGCCGGGGACCTTTTCTTCGACGAGGGCTCGGCTGCCGGGGACCTTTTCTTCGACGAGGGCTCGGCTGCCGAAGAAAAAATATTCGACGAGGGCTCGGCTGCCGGGGACCTTTTCTTCGACGAGGGCTCGACTGCCGAAGAAAAAATATTCGACGAGGGCTCGGCTGCCGGGGACCTTTTCTTCGACGAGGGCTCGGCTGCCGGGGACCTTTTCTTCGACGAGAGCTCGGCTGCCGAAGAAAAAATATTCGACGAGGGCTCGGCTGCCGGGGACCTTTCTTCGACGAGGGCTCGGCTGCCGGGGACCTTTTCTTCGACGAGGGCTCGGCTGCCGAAGAAAAAATATTCGACGAGGGCTCGGCTGCCGGGGACCTTTTCTTCGACGAGGGCTCGGCTGCCGGGGACCTTTTCTTCGACGAGGGCTCGGCTGCCGAAGAAAAAATATTCAACGAGGGCTCGGCTGCCGGGGACCTTTTCTTCGACGAGGGGCTCGGCTGCCAGGGACCTTTTCTTCGACGAGGGGCTCGGCTGCCGGGGACCTTTTCTTCGACGAGGGCTCGGCTGCCGAAGAAAAAATATTCGACGAGGGGCTCGGCTGCCGGGGACCTTTTCTTCGACGAGGGCTCGACTGCCGAAGAAAAAATATTCGACGAGGGCTCGGCTGCCGGGGACCTTTTCTTCGACGAGGGCTCGGCTGCCGGGGACCTTTTCTTCGACGAGAGCTCGGCTGCCGAAGAAAAAATATTCGACGAGGGCTCGGCTGCCGGGGACCTTTTCTTCGACGAGGGCTCGGCTGCCGAAAGAAAAAATATTCGACGAGGGCTCGGCTGCCGGGGACCTTTTCTTCGACGAGGGCTCGGCTGCCGGGGACCTTTTCTTCGACGAGGGCTCGGCTGCCGGGGACCTTTTCTTCGACGAGGGCTCGGCTGCCGGGGACCTTTTCTTCGACGAGGGCTCGGCTGCCGAAGAAAAAATATTCGACGAGGGCTCGGCTGCCGGGGACCTTTTCTTCGACGAGGGCTCGGCTGCCGAAGAAAAAATATTCAACGAGGGCTCGGCTGCCGGGGACCTTTTCTTCGACGAGGGCTCGGCTGCCGGGGACCTTTTCTTCGACGAGGGCTCGGCTGCCGGGGACCTTTTCTTCGACGAGGGCTCGGCTGCCGGGGACCTTTTCTTCGACGAGGGCTCGGCTGCCGAAGAAAAAATATTCGACGAGGGCTCGGCTGCCGGGGACCTTTTCTTCGACGAGGGCTCGTCTGCCGGGGACCTTTTCTTCGACGAGGGCTCGGCTGCCGAAGAAAAAATATTCGACGAGGGCTCGGCTGCCGGGGACCTTTTCTTCGACGAGGGCTCGGCTGCCGGGGACCTTTTCTTCGACGAGGGCTCGGCTGCCGGGGACCTTTTCTTCGACGAGGGCTCGGCTGCCGGGGACCTTTTCTTCGACGAGGGCTCGGCTGCCGGGGACCTTTTCTTCGACGAGGGGCTCGGCTGCCGAAGAAAAAATATTCGACGAGGGCTCGGCTGCCGGGGACCTTTTCTTCGACGAGGGGCTCGGCTGCCGGGGACCTTTTCTTCGACGAGGGGCTCGGCTGCCGGGGGACCTTTTCTTCGACGAGGGCTCGGCTGCCGGGGACCTTTTCTTCGACGAGGGCTCGGCTGCCGGGGACCTTTTCTTCGACGAGGGCTCGGCTTGCCGGGGACCTTTTCTTCGACGAGGGCTCGGCTGCCGAAGAAAAAATATTCGACGAGGGCTCGGCTGCCGGGGACCTTTTCTTCGACGAGGGCTCGGCTGCCGGGGACCTTTTCTTCGACGAGGGCTCGGCTGCCGAAGAAAAAATATTCGACGAGGGCTCGGCTGCCGAAGAAAAAATATTCGACGAGGGCTCGGCTGCCGGGGACCTTTTCTTCGACGAGGGCTCGGCTGCCGGGGACCTTTTCTTCGACGAGGGCTCGGCTGCCGGGGACCTTTTCTTCGACGAGGGCTCGGCTGCCGGGGACCTTTTCTTCGACGAGGGCTCGGCTGCCGGGGACCTTTTCTTCGACGAGGGCTCGGCTGCCGAAGAAAAAATATTCGACGAGGGCTCGGCTGCCGGGGACCTTTTCTTCGACGAGGGGCTCGGCTGCCGGGGACCTTTTCTTCGACGAGGGCTCGGCTGCCGGGGACCTTTTCTTCGACGAGGGCTCAGCTGCCGGGGGACCTTTTCTTCGACGAGGGCTCGGCTGCCGAAGAAAAAATATTCGACGAGGGGCTCGGCTGCCGGGGACCTTTTCTTCGACGAGGGCTCGGCTGCCGGGGACCTTTTCTTCGACGAGGGCTCGGCTGCCGAAGAAAAAAATATTCGACGAGGGCTCGGCTGCCGAAGAAAAAAATATTCGACGAGGGCTCGGCTGCCGGGGACCTTTTCTTCGACGAGGGCTCGGCTGCCGGGGACCTTTTCTTCGACGAGGGCTCGGCTGCCGGGGACCTTTTCTTCGACGAGGGCTCGGCTGCCGAAGAAAAAATATTCGACGAGGGCTCGGCTGCCGAAGAAAAAATATTCGACGAGGGCTCGGCTGCCGGGGACCTTTTCTTCGACGAGGGCTCGGCTGCCGAAGAAAAAATATTCAACGAGGGCTCGGCTGCCGGGGACCTTTTCTTCAACGAGGGGCTCGGCTGCCAGGGACCTTTTCTTCGACGAGGGCTCGGCTGCCGGGGGACCTTTTCTTCGACGAGGGGCTCGGCTGCCGAAGAAAAAATATTCGACGAGGGCTCGGCTGCCGGGGACCTTTTCTTCGACGAGGGCTCGGCTGCCGGGGACCTTTTCTTCGACGATGGGGCTCGGCTGCCGGGGACCTTTTCTTCGACGAGGGGCTCGGCTGCCGGGGACCTTTTCTTCGACGAGGGCTCGGCTGCCGAAGAAAATATATTCGACGAGGGCTCGGCTGCCGAAGAAAAAAATATTCGACGAGGGCTCGGCTGCCGGGGACCTTTTCTTCGACGAGGGCTCGGCTGCCGGGGACCTTTTCTTCGACGAGGGCTCGGCTGCCGGGGACCTTTTCTTCGACGAGGGCTCGGCTGCCGGGGACCTTTTCTTCGACGAGGGCTCGGCTGCCGGGGACCTTTTCTTCGACGAGGGCTCGGCTGCCGAAGAAAAAATATTCGACGAGGGCTCGGCTGCCGGGGACCTTTTCTTCGACGAGGGCTCGGCTGCCGGGGGACCTTTTCTTCGACGAGGGCTCGGCTGCCGGGGACCTTTTCTTCGACGAGGGCTCGGCTGCCGGGGACCTTTTCTTCGACGAGGGCTCGGCTGCCGAAGAAAAAATATTCGACGAGGGCTCGGCTGCCGGGGACCTTTTCTTCGACGAGGGCTCGACTGCCGAAGAAAAAATATTCGACGAGGGCTCGGCTGCCGGGGACTTTTCTTCGACGAGGGCTCGGCTGCCGGGGGACCTTTTCTTCGACGAGAGCTCGGCTGCCGAAGAAAAAATATTCGACGAGGGCTCGGCTGCCGGGGACCTTTTCTTCGACGAGGGCTCGGCTGCCGGGGGACCTTTTCTTCGACGAGGGCTCGGCTGCCGGGGACCTTTTCTTCGACGAGGGCTCGGCTGCCGAAGAAAAAATATTCGACGAGGGCTCGGCTGCCGGGGGACCTTTTCTTCGACGAGGGCTCGGCTGCCGGGGACCTTTTCTTCGACGAGGGCTCGGCTGCCGGGGACCTTTTCTTCGACGAGGGCTCGGCTGCCGAAGAAAAAATATTCAACGAGGGGCTCGGCTGCCGGGGGACCTTTTCTTCGACGAGGGCTCGGCTGCCAGGGGACCTTTTCTTCGACGAGGGCTCGGCTGCCGGGCACCTTTTCTTCGACGAGGGCTCGGCTGCCGAAGAAAAAATATTCGACGAGGGCTCGGCTGCCGGGGACCTTTTCTTCGACGAGGGCTCGACTGCCGAAGAAAAAATATTCGACGAGGGCTCGGCTGCCGGGGACCTTTTCTTCGACGAGGGCTCGGCTGCCGGGGACCTTTTCTTCGACGAGAGCTCGGCTGCCGAAGAAAAAATATTCGACGAGGGCTCGGCTGCCGGGGGACCTTTTCTTCGACGAGGGCTCGGCTGCCGAAGAAAAAATATTCGACGAGGGCTCGGCTGCCGGGGACCTTTTCTTCGACGAGGGCTCGGCTGCCGGGGACCTTTTCTTCGACGAGGGCTCGGCTGCCGGGGACCTTTTCTTCGACGAGGGCTCGGCTGCCGGGGACCTTTTCTTCGACGAGGGCTCGGCTGCCGAAGAAAAAATATTCGACGAGGGCTCGGCTGCCGGGGACCTTTTCTTCGACGAGGGCTCGGCTGCCGAAGAAAAAATATTCAACGAGGGCTCGGCTGCCGGGGACCTTTTCTTCGACGAGGGCTCGGCTGCCGGGGACCTTTTCTTCGACGAGGGCTCGGCTGCCGGGGACCTTTTCTTCGACGAGGGCTCGGCTGCCGGGGACCTTTTCTTCGACGAGGGCTCGGCTGCCGAAGAAAAAATATTCGACGAGGGCTCGGCTGCCGGGGACCTTTTCTTCGACGAGGGCTCGGCTGCCGGGGACCTTTTCTTCGACGAGGGCTCGGCTGCCGAAGAAAAAATATTCGACGAGGGCTCGGCTGCCGGGGACCTTTTCTTCGACGAGGGCTCGGCTGCCGGGGACCTTTTCTTCGACGAGGGCTCGGCTGCCGGGGACCTTTTCTTCGACGAGGGCTCGGCTGCCGCGGACCTTTTCTTCGACGAGGGCTCGGCTGCCGGGGACCTTTTCTTCGACGAGGGCTCGGCTGCCGGGGACCTTTTCTTCGACGAGGGCTCGGCTGCCGAAGAAAAAATATTCGACGAGGGGCTCGGCTGCCGGGGACCTTTTCTTCGACGAGGGCTCGGCTGCCGGGGACCTTTTCTTCGACGAGGGCTCGGCTGCCGGGGACCTTTTCTTCGACGAGGGCTCGGCTGCCGGGGGACCTTTTCTTCAACGAGGGCTCGGCTGCCGGGGGACCTTTTCTTCGACGAGGGCTCGGCTGCCGAAGAAAAAATATTCGACGAGGGCTCGGCTGCCGAAGAAAAAATATTCGACGAGGGCTCGGCTGCCGGGGACCTTTTCTTCGACGAGGGCTCGGCTGCCGAAGAAAAAATATTCGACGAGGGCTCGGCTGCCGGGGACCTTTTCTTCGACGAGGGCTCGGCTGCCGGGGACCTTTTCTTCGACGAGGGCTCGGCTGGCCGGGGACCCTTTTCTTCGACGAGGGCTTGGCTGCCGAAGAAAAAATATTCAACGAGGGCTCGGCTGCCGGGGGACCTTTTCTTCGACGAGGGCTCGGCTGCCAGGGACCTTTTCTTCGACGAGGGCTCGGCTGCCGGGGACCTTTTCTTCGACGAGGGCTCGGCTGCCGAAGAAAAAATATTCGACGAGGGCTCGGCTGCCGGGGACCTTTTCTTCGACGAGGGCTCGGCTGCCGGGGACCTTTTCTTCGACGAGGGCTCGGCTGCCGGGGACCTTTTCTTCGACGAGGGCTCGGCTGCCGAAGAAAATATATTCGAGGGCTCGGCTGCCGAAGAAAAAATATTCGACGAGGGCTCGGCTGCCCGGGGACCTTTTCTTCGACGAGGGCTCGGCTGCCGGGGACCTTTTCTTCGACGAGGGCTCGGCTGCCGGGGACCTTTTCTTCGACGAGGGCTCGGCTGCCGGGGACCTTTTCTTCGACGAGGGCTCGGCTGCCGAAGAAAAAAATATTCGAACGAGGGCTCGGCTGCCGGGGACCTTTTCTTCGACGAGGGCTCGGCTGCCGGGGACCTTTTCTTCGACGAGGGCTCGGCTGCCGGGGACCTTTTCTTCGACGAGGGCTCGGCTGCCGAAGAAAAAATATTCGACGAGGGCTCGGCTGCCGGGGACCTTTTCTTCGACGAGGGCTCGACTGCAGAAGAAAAAATATTCGACGAGGGCTCGGCTGCCGGGGACCTTTTCTTCGACGAGGGCTCGGCTGCCGGGGACCTTTTCTTCGACGAGGAGCTCGGCTGCCGAAGAAAAAATATTCGACGAGGGCTCGGCTGCCGGGGACCTTTTCTTCGACGAGGGCTCGGCTGCCGGGGACCTTTCTTCGACGAGGGCTCGGCTGCCGGGGGACCTTTTCTTCGACGAGGGCTCGGCTGCCGAAGAAAAAATATTCGACGAGGGGCTCGGCTGCCGGGGACCTTTTCTTCGACGAGGGCTCGGCTGCCGGGGACCTTTTCTTCGACGAGGGCTCGGCTGCCGGGGGACCTTTTCTTCGACGAGGGCTCGGCTGCCGAAGAAAAAATATTCAACGAGGGCTCGGCTGCCGGGGACCTTTTTCTTCGACGAGGGCTCGGCTGCCAGGGACCTTTTCTTCGACGAGGGCTCGGCTGCCGGGGACCTCAGGGACCTTTTCTTCGACGAGGGCTCGGCTGCCGGGGACCTTTTCTTCGACGAGGGCTCGGCTGCCGAAGAAAAAATATTCGACGAGGGCTCGGCTGCCGGGGACCTTTTCTTCGACGAGGGCTCGACTGCCGAAGAAAAAATATTCGACGAGGGCTCGGCTGCCGGGGACCTTTTCTTCGACGAGGGCTCGGCTGCCGGGGACCTTTTCTTCGACGAGAGCTCGGCTGCCGAAGAAAAAATATTCGACGAGGGCTCGGCTGCCGGGGACCTTTTCTTCGACGAGGGCTCGGCTGCCGAAGAAAAAAATATTCGACGAGGGCTCGGCTGCCGGGGACCTTTTCTTCGACGAGGGCTCGGCTGCCGGGGACCTTTTCTTCGACGAGGGCTCGGCTGCCGGGGACCTTTTCTTCGACGAGGGCTCGGCTGCCGGGGACCTTTTCTTCGACGAGGGCTCGGCTGCCGAAGAAAAAATATTCGACGAGGGCTCGGCTGCCGGGGACCTTTTCTTCGACGAGGGCTCGGCTGCCGAAGAAAAAATATTCAACGAGGGCTCGGCTGCCGGGGACCTTTTCTTCGACGAGGGCTCGGCTGCCGGGGACCTTTTCTTCGACGAGGGCTCGGCTGCCGGGGACCTTTTCTTCGACGAGGGCTCGGCTGCCGGGGACCTTTTCTTCGACGAGGGCTCGGCTGCCGAAGAAAAAATATTCGACGAGGGCTCGGCTGCCGGGGACCTTTTCTTCGACGAGGGCTCGGCTGCCGGGGACCTTTTCTTCGACGAGGGCTCGGCTGCCGAAGAAAAAATATTCGACGAGGGCTCGGCTGCCGGGGACCTTTTCTTCGACGAGGGCTCGGCTGCCGGGGACCTTTTCTTCGACGAGGGCTCGGCTGCCGGGGACCTTTTCTTCGACGAGGGCTCGGCTGCCGGGGACCTTTTCTTCGACGAGGGCTCGGCTGCCGGGGACCTTTTCTTCGACGAGGGCTCGGCTGCCGAAGAAAAAATATTCGACGAGGGCTCGGCTGCCGGGGACCTTTTCTTCGACGAGGGCTCGGCTGCCGGGGACCTTTTCTTCGACGAGGGCTCGGCTGCCGGGGACCTTTTCTTCGACGAGGGCTCGGCTGCCGGGGACCTTTTCTTCGACGAGGGCTCGGCTGCCGGGGACCTTTTCTTCGACGAGGGCTCGGCTGCCGAAGAAAAAATATTCGACGAGGGCTCGGCTGCCGGGGACCTTTTCTTCGACGAGGGCTCGGCTGCCGGGGACCTTTTCTTCGACGAGGGCTCGGCTGCCGAAGAAAAAATATTCGACGAGGGCTCGGCTGCCGAAGAAAAAATATTCGACGAGGGCTCGGCTGCCGGGGACCTTTTCTTCGACGAGGGCTCGGCTGCCGGGGACCTTTTCTTCGACGAGGGCTCGGCTGCCGGGGACCTTTTCTTCGACGAGGGCTCGGCTGCCGGGGACCTTTTCTTCGACGAGGGCTCGGCTGCCGGGGACCTTTTCTTCGACGAGGGCTCGGCTGCCGAAGAAAAAATATTCGACGAGGGCTCGGCTGCCGGGGACCTTTTCTTCGACGAGGGCTCGGCTGCCGGGGACCTTTTCTTCGACGAGGGCTCGGCTGCCGGGGACCTTTTCTTCGACGAGGGCTCAGCTGCCGGGGACCTTTTCTTCGACGAGGGCTCGGCTGCCGAAGAAAAAATATTCGACGAGGGCTCGGCTGCCGGGGACCTTTTCTTCGACGAGGGCTCGGCTGCCGGGGACCTTTTCTTCGACGAGGGCTCGGCTGCCGAAGAAAAAATATTCGACGAGGGCTCGGCTGCCGAAGAAAAAATATTCGACGAGGGCTCGGCTGCCGGGGACCTTTTCTTCGACGAGGGCTCGGCTGCCGGGGACCTTTTCTTCGACGAGGGCTCGGCTGCCGGGGACCTTTTCTTCGACGAGGGCTCGGCTGCCGAAGAAAAAATATTCGACGAGGGCTCGGCTGCCGGGGACCTTTTCTTCGACGAGGGCTCGGCTGCCGGGGACCTTTTCTTCGACGAGGGCTCGGCTGCCGGGGACCTTTTCCTCGACGAGGCCTCGGCTGCCGAAGAAAAAATATTCGACGAGGGCTCGGCTGCCGGGGACCTTTTCTTCGACGAGGGCTCGGCTGCCGGGGACCTTTTCTTCGACGAGGGCTCGGCTGCCGGGGACCTTTTCTTCGACGAGGGCTCGGCTGCCGGGGACCTTCTTTCTTCGACGAGGGCTCGGCTGCCGGGGACCTTTTCTTCGACGAGGGCTCGGCTGCCGGGGGACCTTTTCTTCGACGAGGGCTCGGCTGCCGGGGACCTTTTCTTCGACGAGGGCTCGGCTGCCGGGGACCTTTTCTTCGACGAGGGCTCGGCTGCCAAAGAAAAAATATTCGACGAGGGCTCGGCTGCCGGGGACCTTTTCTTCGACGAGGGCTCGGCTGCCGGGGACCTTTTCTTCGACGAGGGCTCGGCTGCCGGGGACCTTTTCTTCGACGAGGGCTCGGCTGCCGGGGACCTTTTCTTCAACGAGGGCTCGGCTGCCGGGGACCTTTTCTTCGACGAGGGCTCGGCTGCCGAAGAAAAAATATTCGACGAGGGCTCGGCTGCCGAAGAAAAAATATTCGACGAGGGCTCGGCTGCCGGGGACCTTTTCTTCGACGAGGGCTCGGCTGCCGAAGAAAAAATATTCGACGAGGGCTCGGCTGCCGGGGACCTTTTCTTCGACGAGGGCTCGGCTGCCGGGGACCTTTTCTTCGACGAGGGCTCGGCTGCCGGGGACCTTTTCTTCGACGAGGGCTCGGCTGCCGAAGAAAAAATATTCAACGAGGGCTCGGCTGCCGGGGACCTTTTCTTCAACGAGGGCTCGGCTGCCAGGGACCTTTTCTTCGACGAGGGCTCGGCTGCCGGGGACCTTTTCTTCGACGAGGGCTCGGCTGCCGAAGAAAAAATATTCGACGAGGGCTCGGCTGCCGGGGACCTTTTCTTCGACGAGGGCTCGGCTGCCGGGGACCTTTTCTTCGACGAGGGCTCGGCTGCCGAAGAAAAAATATTCGACGAGGGCTCGGCTGCCGGGGACCTTTTCTTCGACGAGGGCTCGGCTGCCGGGGACCTTTTCTTCGACGAGGGCTCGGCTGCCGGGGACCTTTTCTTCGACGAGGGCTCGGCTGCCGGGGACCTTTTCTTCGACGAGGGCTCGGCTGCCGGGGACCTTTCTTCGACGAGGGCTCGGCTGCCGAAGAAAAAATATTCAACGAGGGGCTCGGCTGCCGGGGACCTTTTCTTCGACGAGGGCTCGGCTGCCGGGGACCTTTTCTTCGACGAGGGGCTCGGCTGCCGGGGACCTTTTCTTCGACGAGGGCTCGGCTGCCGGGGACCTTTTCTTCGACGAGGGCTCGGCTGCCGGGGACCTTTTCTTCGACGAGGGCTCGGCTGCCGAAGAAAAAATATTCGACGAGGGCTCGGCTGCCGGGGACCTTTTCTTCGACGAGGGCTCGGCTGCCGGGGACCTTTTCTTCGACGAGGGCTCGGCTGCCGAAGAAAAAATATTCGACGAGGGCTCGGCTGCCGAAGAAAAAATATTCGACGAGGGCTCGGCTGCCGGGGACCTTTTCTTCGACGAGGGCTCGGCTGCCGGGGACCTTTTTCTTCGACGAGGGCTCGGCTGCCGGGGACCTTTTCTTCGACGAGGGCTCGGCTGCCGGGGACCTTTTCTTCGACGAGGGCTCGGCTGCCGAAGAAAAAATATTCGACGAGGGCTCGGCTGCCGGGGACCTTTTCTTCGACGAGGGCTCGGCTGCCGGGGACCTTTTCTTCGACGAGGGCTCGGCTGCCGGGGACCTTTTCTTCGACGAGGGCTCGGCTGCCGGGGACCTTTTCTTCGACGAGGGCTCGGCTGCCGGGGACCTTTTCTTCGACGAGGGCTCGGCTGCCGAAGAAAAAATATTCGACGAGGGCTCGGCTGCCGGGGACCTTTTCTTCGACGAGGGCTCGGCTGCCGGGGACCTTTTCTTCGACGAGGGCTCGGCTGCCGGGGACCTTTTCTTCGACGAGGGCTCGGCTGCCGGGGACCTTTTCTTCGACGAGGGCTCGGCTGCCGGGGGACCTTTTCTTCGACGAGGGCTCGGCTGCCGAAGAAAAAATATTCGACGAGGGCTCGGCTGCCGGGGACCTTTTCTTCGACGAGGGCTCGGCTGCCGGGGACCTTTTCTTCGACGAGGGCTCGGCTGCCGGGGACCTTTTTCTTCGACGAGGGCTCGGCTGCCGGGGACCTTTTCTTCGACGAGGGCTCGGCTGCCGGGGACCTTTTCTTCGACGAGGGCTCGGCTGCCGAAGAAAAAATATTCGACGAGGGCTCGGCTGCCGGGGACCTTTTCTTCGACGAGGGCTCGGCTGCCGGGGACCTTTTCTTCGACGAGGGCTCGGCTGCCGGGGACCTTTTCTTCGACGAGGGCTCAGCTGCCGGGGACCTTTTCTTCGACGAGGGCTCGGCTGCCGAAGAAAAAATATTCGACGAGGGCTCGGCTGCCGGGGACCTTTTCTTCGACGAGGGCTCGGCTGCCGGGGACCTTTTCTTCGACGAGGGCTCGGCTGCCGAAGAAAAAATATTCGACGAGGGCTCGGCTGCCGAAGAAAAAATATTCGACGAGGGCTCGGCTGCCGGGGACCTTTTCTTCGACGAGGGCTCGGCTGCCGGGGACCTTTTCTTCGACGAGGGCTCGGCTGCCGGGGACCTTTTCTTCGACGAGGGCTCGGCTGCCGAAGAAAAAATATTCGACGAGGGCTCGGCTGCCGGGGACCTTTTCTTCGACGAGGGCTCGGCTGCCGGGGACCTTTTCTTCGACGAGGGCTCGGCTGCCGGGGACCTTTTCCTCGACGAGGCCTCGGCTGCCGAAGAAAAAATATTCGACGAGGGCTCGGCTGCCGGGGACCTTTTCTTCGACGAGGGCTCGGCTGCCGGGGACCTTTTCTTCGACGAGGGCTCGGCTGCCGGGGACCTTTTCTTCGACGAGGGCTCGGCTGCCGGGGACCTTTTCTTCGACGAGGGCTCGGCTGCCGGGGACCTTTTCTTCGACGAGGGCTCGGCTGCCGGGGACCTTTTCTTCGACGAGGGCTCGGCTGCCGGGGACCTTTTCTTCGACGAGGGCTCGGCTGCCGGGGACCTTTTCTTCGACGAGGGCTCGGCTGCCGGGGACCTTTTCTTCGACGAGGGCTCGGCTGCCAAAGAAAAAATATTCGACGAGGGCTCGGCTGCCGGGGACCTTTTCTTCGACGAGGGCTCGGCTGCCGGGGACCTTTTCTTCGACGAGGGCTCGGCTGCCGGGGACCTTTTCTTCGACGAGGGCTCGGCTGCCGGGGACCTTTTCTTCAACGAGGGCTCGGCTGCCGGGGACCTTTTCTTCGACGAGGGCTCGGCTGCCGAAGAAAAAATATTCGACGAGGGCTCGGCTGCCGAAGAAAAAATATTCGACGAGGGCTCGGCTGCCGGGGACCTTTTCTTCGACGAGGGCTCGGCTGCCGAAGAAAAAATATTCGACGAGGGCTCGGCTGCCGGGGACCTTTTCTTCGACGAGGGCTCGGCTGCCGGGGACCTTTTCTTCGACGAGGGCTCGGCTGCCGGGGACCTTTTCTTCGACGAGGGCTCGGCTGCCGAAGAAAAAATATTCAACGAGGGCTCGGCTGCCGGGGACCTTTTCTTCAACGAGGGCTCGGCTGCCAGGGACCTTTTCTTCGACGAGGGCTCGGCTGCCGGGGACCTTTTCTTCGACGAGGGCTCGGCTGCCGAAGAAAAAATATTCGACGAGGGCTCGGCTGCCGGGGACCTTTTCTTCGACGAGGGCTCGGCTGCCGGGGACCTTTTCTTCGACGAGGGCTCGGCTGCCGGGGACCTTTTCTTCGACGAGGGCTCGGCTGCCGGGGACCTTTTCTTCGACGAGGGCTCGGCTGCCGAAGAAAATATATTCGACGAGGGCTCGGCTGCCGAAGAAAAAATATTCGACGAGGGCTCGGCTGCCGGGGACCTTTTCTTCGACGAGGGCTCGGCTGCCGGGGACCTTTTCTTCGACGAGGGCTCGGCTGCCGGGGACCTTTTCTTCGACGAGGGCTCGGCTGCCGGGGACCTTTTCTTCGACGAGGGCTCGGCTGCCGGGGACCTTTTCTTCGACGAGGGCTCGGCTGCCGAAGAAAAAATATTCGACGAGGGCTCGGCTGCCGGGGACCTTTTCTTCGACGAGGGCTCGGCTGCCGGGGACCTTTCTTCGACGAGGGCTCGGCTGCCGGGGACCTTTTCTTCGACGAGGGCTCGGCTGCCGGGGACCTTTTCTTCGACGAGGGCTCGGCTGCCGAAGAAAAAATATTCGACGAGGGCTCGGCTGCCGGGGACCTTTTCTTCGACGAGGGCTCGACTGCCGAAGAAAAAATATTCGACGAGGGCTCGGCTGCCGGGGACCTTTTCTTCGACGAGGGCTCGGCTGCCGGGGACCTTTTCTTCGACGAGAGCTCGGCTGCCGAAGAAAAAATATTCGACGAGGGCTCGGCTGCCGGGGACCTTTTCTTCGACGAGGGCTCGGCTGCCGGGGACCTTTTCTTCGACGAGGGGCTCGGCTGCCGGGGACCTTTTCTTCGACGAGGGCTCGGCTGCCGAAGAAAAAATATTCGACGAGGGCTCGGCTGCCGGGGACCTTTTCTTCGACGAGGGCTCGGCTGCCGGGGACCTTTCTTCGACGAGGGCTCGGCTGCCGAAGAAAAAATATTCAACGAGGGCTCGGCTGCCGGGGACCTTTTCTTCGACGAGGGCTCGGCTGCCAGGGACCTTTTCTTCGACGAGGGCTCGGCTGCCGGGGACCTTTTCTTCGACGAGGGCTCGGCTGCCGAAGAAAAATATTCGACGAGGGCTCGGCTGCCGGGGACCTTTTCTTCGACGAGGGCTCGACTGCCGAAGAAAAAATATTCGACGAGGGCTCGGCTGCCGGGGACCTTTTCTTCGACGAGGGCTCGGCTGCCGGGGACCTTTTCTTCGACGAGAGCTCGGCTGCCGAAGAAAAAATATTCGACGAGGGCTCGGCTGCCGGGGACCTTTTCTTCGACGAGGGCTCGGCTGCCGAAGAAAAAATATTCGACGAGGGCTCGGCTGCCGGGGACCTTTTCTTCGACGAGGGCTCGGCTGCCGGGGACCTTTTCTTCGACGAGGGCTCGGCTGCCGGGGACCTTTTCTTCGACGAGGGCTCGGCTGCCGGGGACCTTTTCTTCGACGAGGGCTCGGCTGCCGAAGAAAAAATATTCGACGAGGGCTCGGCTGCCGGGGACCTTTTCTTCGACGAGGGCTCGGCTGCCGAAGAAAAAATATTCAACGAGGGCTCGGCTGCCGGGGACCTTTTCTTCGACGAGGGCTCGGCTGCCGGGGACCTTTTCTTCGACGAGGGCTCGGCTGCCGGGGACCTTTTCTTCGACGAGGGCTCGGCTGCCGGGGACCTTTTCTTCGACGAGGGCTCGGCTGCCGAAGAAAAAATATTCGACGAGGGCTCGGCTGCCGGGGACCTTTTCTTCGACGAGGGCTCGGCTGCCGGGGACCTTTTCTTCGACGAGGGCTCGGCTGCCGAAGAAAAAATATTCGACGAGGGCTCGGCTGCCGGGGACCTTTTCTTCGACGAGGGCTCGGCTGCCGGGGACCTTTTCTTCGACGAGGGCTCGGCTGCCGGGGACCTTTTCTTCGACGAGGGCTCGGCTGCCGCGGACCTTTTCTTCGACGAGGGCTCGGCTGCCGGGGACCTTTTCTTCGACGAGGGCTCGGCTGCCGGGGACCTTTTCTTCGACGAGGGCTCGGCTGCCGAAGAAAAAATATTCGACGAGGGCTCGGCTTCCGAAGAAAAAATATTCGACGAGGGCTCGGCTTCCGAAGAAAAAATATTCGACGAGGGCTCGGCTGCCGGGGACCTTTTCTTCGACGAGGGCTCGGCCGCCGGGGTCCTTTTCTTCGACGAGGGCTCGGCCGCCGGGGACCTTTTCTTCGACGAGGGCTCGGCCGCAGGGGACCTTTTCTTCGACGAGGGCTCGGCCGCCGGGGACCTTTTCTTCGACGAGGGCTCGGCCGCCGGGGACCTTTTCTTCGACGAGGGCTCGGCTGCCGGGGACCTTTTCTTCGACGAGGGCTCGGCCGCCGGGGACTTTTTCTTCGACGAGGGCTCGGCTGCCGGGGACCTTTTCTTCGACGAGGGCTCGGCTGCCGAAGAAAAAATATTCGACGAGGGCTCGGCTGCCGGGGACCTTTTCTTCGACGAGGGCTCGGCTGCCGGGGACCTTTTCTTCGACGAGGGCTCGGCTTCCGGGGACCTTTTCTTCGACGAGGGCTCGGCTGCCGGGGACCTTTTCTTCGACGAGGGCTCGGCTGCCGAAGAAAAAATATTCGACGAGGGCTCGGCTGCCGGGGACCTTTTCTTCGACGAGGGCTCGGCTGCCGGGGACCTTTTCTTCGACGAGGGCTCGGCTGCCGGGGACCTTTTCTTCGACGAGGGCTCGGCTGCCGGGGACCTTTTCTTCGACGAGGGCTCGGCTGCCGGGGACCTTTTCTTCGACGAGGGCTCGGCTGCCGGGGACCTTTTCTTCGACGAGGGCTCGGCTGCCGAAGAAAAAATATTCGACGAGGGCTCGGCTGCCGAAGAAAAAATATTCGACGAGGGCTCGGCTGCCGGGGACCTTTTCTTCGACGAGGGCTCGGCTGCCGGGGACCTTTTCTTCGACGAGGGCTCGGCTGCCGAAGAAAAAATATTCGACGAGGGCTCGGCTGCCGGGGACCTTTTCTTCGACGAGGGCTCGGCTGCCGGGGACCTTTTCTTCGACGAGGGCTCGGCTGCCGAAAAAAAAAATATTCGACGAGGGCTCGGCTGCTGGGGACCTTTTCTTCGACGAGGGCTCGGCTGCCGGGGACCTTTTCTTCGACGAGGGCTCGGCTGCCGGGGACCTTTTCTTCGACGAGGTCTCGGCTGCCGGGGACCTTTTCTTCGACGAGGGCTCGACTGCCGAAGAAAAAATATTCGACGAGGGCTCGGCTGCCGGGGACCTTTTCTTCGACGAGGGCTCGGCTGCCGGGGACCTTTTCTTTGACGAGGGCTCGGCTGCCGGGGACCTTTTCTTCGACGAGGGCTCGGCTGCCGAAGAAAAAATATTCAACGAGGGCTCGGCTGCCGGGGACCTTTTCTTCGACGAGGGCTCGGCTGCCGGGGACCTTTTCTTCGACGAGGGCTCGGCTGCCGGGGACCTTTTCTTCGACGAGGGCTCGGCTGCCGAAGAAAAAATATTCAACGAGGGCTCGGCTGCCGGGGACCTTTTCTTCGACGAGGGCTCGGCTGCCGGGGACCTTTTCTTCGACGAGGGCTCGGCTGCCGGGGACCTTTTCTTCGACGAGGGCTCGGCTGCCGAAGAAAAAATATTCGACGAGGGCTCGGCTGCCGGGGACCTTTTCTTCGACGAGGGCTCGACTGCCGAAGAAAAAATATTCGACGAGGGCTCGGCTGCCGGGGACCTTTTCTTCGACGAGGGCTCGGCTGCCGGGGACCTTTTCTTCGACGAGAGCTCGGCTGCCGAAGAAAAAATATTCGACGAGGGCTCGGCTGCCGGGGACCTTTTCTTCGACGAGGGCTCGGCTGCCGAAGAAAAAATATTCGACGAGGGCTCGGCTGCCGGGGACCTTTTCTTCGACGAGGGCTCGGCTGCCGGGGACCTTTTCTTCGACGAGGGCTCGGCTGCCGGGGACCTTTTCTTCGACGAGGGCTCGGCTGCCGAAGAAAAAATATTCGACGAGGGCTCGGCTGCCGGGGACCTTTTCTTCGACGAGGGCTCGGCTGCCGAAGAAAAAATATTCAACGAGGGCTCGGCTGCCGGGGACCTTTTCTTCGACGAGGGCTCGGCTGCCGGGGACCTTTTCTTCGACGAGGGCTCGGCTGCCGAAGAAAAAATATTCGACGAGGGCTCGGCTGCCGGGGACCTTTTCTTCGACGAGGGCTCGGCTGCCGGGGACCTTTTCTTCGACGAGGGCTCGGCTGCCGAAGAAAAAATATTCGACGAGGGCTCGGCTGCCGGGGACCTTTTCTTCGACAAGGGCTCGGCTGCCGGGGACCTTTTCTTCGACAAGGGCTCGGCTGCCGGGGACCTTTTCTTTGACGAGGGCTCGGCTGCCGGGGACCTTTTCTTCGACGAGGGCTCGGCTGCCGCGGACCTTTTCTTCGACGAGGGCTCGGCTGCCGCGGACCTTTTCTTCGACGAGGGCTCGGCTGCCGGGGACCTTTTCTTCGACGAGGGCTCGGCTGCCGGGGACCTTTTCTTCGACGAGGGCTCGGCTGCCGAAGAAAAAATATTCGACGAGGGCTCGGCTTCCGAAGAAAAAATATTCGACGAGGGCTCGGCTGCCGGGGACCTTTTCTTCGACGAGGGCTCGGCCGCCGGGGTCCTTTTCTTCGACGAGGGCTCGGCCGCCGGGGACCTTTTCTTCGACGAGGGCTCGGCCGCCGGGGACCTTTTCTTCGACGAGGGCTCGGCCGCCGGGGACCTTTTCTTCGACGAGGGCTCGGCTGCCGGGGACCTTTTCTTCGACGAGGGCTCGGCCGCCGGGGACCTTTTCTTCGACGAGGGCTCGGCTGCCGGGGACCTTTTCTTCGACGAGGGCTCGGCTGCCGAAGAAAAAATATTCGACGAGGGCTCGGCTGCCGGGGACCTTTTCTTCGACGAGGGCTCGGCTGCCGGGGACCTTTTCTTCGACGAGGGCTCGGCTGCCGGCGACCTTTTCTTCGACGAGGGCTCGGCTGCCGAAGAAAAAATATTCGACGAGGGCTCGGCTGCCGGGGACCTTTTCTTCGACGAGGGCTCGGCTGCCGGGGACCTTTTCTTCGACGAGGGCTCGGCTGCCGGGGACCTTTTCTTCGACGAGGGCTCGGCTGCCGGGGACCTTTTCTTCGACGAGGGCTCGGCTGCCGAAGAAAAAATATTCGACGAGGGCTCGGCTGCCGAAGAAAAAATATTCGACGAGGGCTCGGCTGCCGGGGACCTTTTCTTCGACGAGGGCTCGGCTGCCGGGGACCTTTTCTTCGACGAGGGCTCGGCTGCCGAAGAAAAAATATTCGACGAGGGCTCGGCTGCCGGGGTCCTTTTCTTCGACGAGGGCTCGGCTGCCGGGGACCTTTTCTTCGACGAGGGCTCGGCTGCCGAAGAAAAAATATTCTACGAGGGCTCAGCTGCCGGGGACCTTTTCTTCGACGAGGGCTCGGCTGCCGGGGACCTTTTCTTCGACGAGGGCTCGGCTGCCGGGGACCTTTTCTTCGACGAGGGCTCGGCTGCCGAAGAAAAAATATTCGACGAGGGCTCGGCTGCCGGGGACCTTTTCTTCGACGAGGGCTCGGCTGCCGGGGACCTTTTCTTTGACGAGGGCTCGGCTGCCGGGGACCTTTTCTTCGACGAGGGCTCGGCTGCCGGGGACCTTTTCTTCGACGAGGGCTCGGCTGCCGGGGACCTTTTCTTCGACGAGGGCTCGGCTGCCGGGGACCTTTTCTTCGACGAGGGCTCGGCTGCCGAAGAAAAAATATTCAACGAGGGCTCGGCTGCCGGGGACCTTTTCTTCGACGAGGGCTCGGCTGCCGGGGACCTTTTCTTCGACGAGGGCTCGGCTGCCGAAGAAAAAATATTCAACGAGGGCTCGGCTGCCGGGGACCTTTTCTTCGACGAGGGCTCGGCTGCCGGGGACCTTTTCTTCGACGAGGGCTCGGCTGCCGGGGACCTTTTCTTCGACGAGGGCTCGGCTGCCGAAGAAAAAATATTCGACGAGGGCTCGGCTGCCGGGGACCTTTTCTTCGACGAGGGCTCGACTGCCGAAGAAAAAATATTCGACGAGGGCTCGGCTGCCGGGGACCTTTTCTTCGACGAGGGCTCGGCTGCCGGGGACCTTTTCTTCGACGGGAGCTCGGCTGCCGAAGAAAAAATATTCGACGAGGGCTCGGCTGCCGGGGACCTTTTCTTCGACGAGGGCTCGGCTGCCGAAGAAAAAATATTCGACGAGGGCTCGGCTGCCGGGGACCTTTTCTTCGACGAGGGCTCGGCTGCCGGGGACCTTTTCTTCGACGAGGGCTCGGCTGCCGGGGACCTTTTCTTCGACGAGGGCTCGGCTGCCGGGGACCTTTTCTTCGACGAGGGCTCGGCTGCCGGGGACCTTTTCTTCGACGAGGGCTCGGCTGCCGAAGAAAAAATATTCGACGAGGGCTCGGCTGCCGGGGACCTTTTCTTCGACGAGGGCTCGGCTGCCGAAGAAAAAATATTCAACGAGGGCTCGGCTGCCGGGGACCTTTTCTTCGACGAGGGCTCGGCTGCCGGGGACCTTTTCTTCGACGAGGGCTCGGCTGCCGGGGACCTTTTCTTCGACGAGGGCTCGGCTGCCGAAGAAAAAATATTCGACGAGGGCTCGGCTGCCGGGGACCTTTTCTTCGACGAGGGCTCGGCTGCCGGGGACCTTTTCTTCGACGAGGGCTCGGCTGCCGAAGAAAAAATATTCGACGAGGGCTCGGCTGCCGGGGACCTTTTCTTCGACGAGGGCTCGGCCGCCGGGGTCCTTTTCTTCAACGAGGGCTCGGCCGCCGGGGACCTTTTCTTCGACGAGGGCTCGGCCGCCGGGGACCTTTTCTTCGACGAGGGCTCGGCCGCCGGGGACCTTTTCTTCGACGAGGGCTCGGCTGCCGGGGACCTTTTCTTCGACGAGGGCTCGGCCGCCGGGGACCTTTTCTTCGACGAGGGCTCGGCTGCCGGGGACCTTTTCTTCGACGAGGGCTCGGCTGCCGAAGAAAAAATATTCGACGAGGGCTCGGCTGCCGGGGACCTTTTCTTCGACGAGGGCTCGGCTGCCGGGGACCTTTTCTTCGACGAGAGCTCGGCTTCCGGGGACCTTTTCTTCGACGAGGGCTCGGCTGCCGGGGACCTTTTCTTCGACGAGGGCTCGGCTGCCGAAGAAAAAATATTCGACGAGGGCTCGGCTGCCGGGGACCTTTTCTTCGACGAGGGCTCGGCTGCCGGGGACCTTTTCTTCGACGAGGGCTCGGCTGCCGAAGAAAAAATATTCGACGAGGGCTCGGCTGCCGAAGAAAAAATATTCGACGAGGGCTCGGCTGCCGAAGAAAAAATATTCGACGAGGGCTCGGCTGCCGGGGACCTTTTCTTCGACGAGGGCTCGGCTGCCGGGGACCTTTTCTTCGACGAGGGCTCGGCTGCCGGGGACCTTTTCTTCGACGAGGGCTCGGCTGCCGGGGACCTTTTCTTCGACGAGGGCTCGGCTGCCGAAGAAAAAATATTCGACGAGGGCTCGGCTGCCGGGGACCTTTTCTTCGACGAGGGCTCGGCTGCCGGGGACCTTTTCTTCGACGAGGGCTCGGCTGCCGAAGAAAAAATATTCGACGAGGGCTCGGCTGCCGGGGACCTTTTCTTCGACGAGGGCTCGGCTGCCGGGGACCTTTTCTTCGACGAGGGCTCGGCTGCCGGGGACCTTTTCTTCGACGAGGGCTCGGCTGCCGAAGAAAAAATATTCGACGAGGGCTCGGCTGCCGGGGACCTTTTCTTCGACGAGGGCTCGGCTGCCGGGGACCTTTTCTTCGACGAGGGCTCGACTGCCGAAGAAAAAATATTCGACGAGGGCTCGGCTGCCGGGGACCTTTTCTTCGACGAGGGCTCGGCTGCCGGGGACCTTTTCTTCGACGAGGGCTCGGCTGCCGGGGACCTTTTCTTCGACGAGGGCTCGGCTGCCGAAGAAAAAATATTCAACGAGGGCTCGGCTGCCGGGGACCTTTTCTTCGACGAGGGCTCGGCTGCCGGGGACCTTTTCTTCGACGAGGGCTCGGCTGCCGGGGACCTTTTCTTCGACGAGGGCTCGGCTGCCGGGGACCTTTTCTTCGACGAGGGCTCGGCTGCCGAAGAAAAAATATTCGACGAGGGCTCGGCTGCCGGGGACCTTTTCTTCGACGAGGGCTCGGCTGCCGGGGACCTTTTCTTCGACGAGGGCTCGGCTGCCGGGGACCTTTTCTTCGACGAGGGCTCGGCTGCCGGGGACCTTTTCTTTGACGAGGGCTCGGCTGCCGAAGAAAAAATATTCGACGAGGGCTCGGCTGCCGGGGACCTTTTCTTCGACGAGGGCTCGGCTGCCGAAGAAAAAATATTCAACGAGGGCTCGGCTGCCGGGGACCTTTTCTTCGACGAGGGCTCGGCTGCCGGGGACCTTTTCTTCGACGAGGGCTCGGCTGCCGGGGACCTTTTCTTCGACGAGGGCTCGGCTGCCGGGGACCTTTTCTTCGACGAGGGCTCGGCTGCCGAAGAAAAAATATTCGACGAGGGCTCGGCTGCCGGGGACCTTTTCTTCGACGAGGGCTCGGCTGCCGGGGACCTTTTCTTCGACGAGGGCTCGGCTGCCGAAGAAAAAATATTCGACGAGGGCTCGGCTGCCGGGGACCTTTTCTTCGACGAGGGCTCGGCCGCCGGGGTCCTTTTCTTCGACGAGGGCTCGGCCGCCGGGGACCTTTTCTTCGACGAGTGCTCGGCCGCCGGGGACCTTTTCTGCGACGAGGGCTCGGCCGCCGGGGACCTTTTCTTCGACGAGGGCTCGGCTGCCGGGGACCTTTTCTTCGACGAGGGCTCGGCTTCCGGGGACCTTTTCTTCGACGAGGGCTCGGCTGCCGGGGACCTTTTCTTCGACGAGGGCTCGGCTGCCGAAGAAAAAATATTCGACGAGGGCTCGGCTGCCGGGGACCTTTTCTTCGACGAGGGCTCGGCTGCCGGGGACCTTTTCTTCGACGAGGGCTCGGCTGCCGGGGACCTTTTCTTCGACGAGGGCTCGGCTGCCGGGGACCTTTTCTTCGACGAGGGCTCGGCTGCCGGGGACCTTTTCTTCGACGAGGGCTCGGCTGCCGAAGAAAAAATATTCGACGAGGGCTCGGCTGCCGAAGAAAAAATATTCGACGAGGGCTCGGCTGCCGGGGACCTTTTCTTCGACGAGGGCTCGGCTGCCGGGGACCTTTTCTTCGACGAGGGCTCGGCTGCCGGGGACCTTTTCTTCGACGAGGGCTCGGCTGCCGGGGACCTTTTCTTCGACGAGGGCTCGGCTGCCGAAGAAAAAATATTCGACGAGGGCTCGGCTGCCGGGGACCTTTTCTTCGACGAGGGCTCGGCTGCCGGGGACCTTTTCTTCGACGAGGGCTCGGCTGCCGAAGAAAAAATATTCGACGAGGGCTCGGCTGCCGGGGACCTTTTCTTCGACGAGGGCTCGGCTGCCGGGGACCTTTTCTTCGACGAGGGCTCGGCTGCCGGGGACCTTTTCTTCGACGAGGGCTCGGCTGCCGAAGAAAAAATATTCGACGAGGGCTCGGCTGCCGGGGACCTTTTCTTCGACGAGGGCTCGGCTGCCGGGGACCTTTTCTTCGACGAGGGCTCGGCTGCCGAAGAAAAAATATTCGACGAGGGCTCGGCTGCCGGGGACCTTTTCTTCGACGAGGGCTCGGCTGCCGGGGACCTTTTCTTCGACGAGGGCTCGGCTGCCGGGGACCTTTTCTTCGACGAGGGCTCGGCTGCCGGGGACCTTTTCTTCGACGAGGGCTCGGCTGCCGCGGACCTTTTCTTCGACGAGGGCTCGGCTGCCGGGGACCTTTTCTTCGACGAGGGCTCGGCTGCCGGGGACCTTTTCTTCGACGAGGGCTCGGCTGCCGAAGAAAAAATATTCGACGAGGGCTCGGCTTCCGAAGAAAAAATATTCGACGAGGTCTCGGCTTCCGAAGAAAAAATATTCGACGAGGGCTCGGCTGCCGGGGACCTTTTCTTCGAGGAGGGCTCGGCCGCCGGGGTCCTTTTCTTCGACGAGGGCTCGGCCGCCGGGGACCTTTTCTTCGACGAGGGCTCGGCCGCAGGGGACCTTTTCTTCGACGAGGGCTCGGCCGCCGGGGACCTTTTCTTCGACGAGGGCTCGGCCGCCGGGGACCTTTTCTTCGACGAGGGCTCGGCTGCCGGGGACCTTTTCTTCGACGAGGGCTCGGCCGCCGGGGACCTTTTCTTCGACGAGGGCTCGGCTGCCGGGGACCTTTTCTTCGACGAGGGCTCGGCTGCCGAAGAAAAAATATTCGACGAGGGCTCGGCTGCCGGGGACCTTTTCTTCGACGAGGGCTCGGCTGCCGGGGACCTTTTCTTCGACGAGGGCTCGGCTGCCGAAGAAAAAATATTCGACGAGGGCTCGGCTGCCGGGGACCTTTTCTTCGACGAGGGCTCGGCTGCCGGGGACCTTTTCTTCGACGAGGGCTCGGCTGCCGGGGACCTTTTCTTCGACGAGGGCTCGGCTGCCGGGGACCTTTTCTTCGACGAGGGCTCGGCTGCCGGGGACCTTTTCTTCGACGAGGGCTCGGCTGCCGGGGACCTTTTCTTCGACGAGGGCTCGGCTGCCGAAGAAAAAATATTCGACGAGGGCTCGGCTGCCGAAGAAAAAATATTCGACGAGGGCTCGGCTGCCGGGGACCTTTTCTTCGACGAGGGCTCGGCTGCCGGGGACCTTTTCTTCGACGAGGGCTCGGCTGCCGAAGAAAAAATATTCGACGAGGGCTAGGCTGCCGGGGACCTTTTCTTCGACGAGGGCTCGGCTGCTGGGGACCTTTTCTTCGACGAGGGCTCGGCTGCCGAAAAAAAAATATTCGACGAGGGCTCGGCTGCTGGGGACCTTTTCTTCGACGAGGGCTCGGCTGCCGGGGACCTTTTCTTCGACGAGGGCTCGGCTGCCGGGGACCTTTTCTTCGACGAGGGCTCGGCTGCCGGGGACCTTTTCTTCGACGAGGGCTCGACTGCCGAAGAAAAAATATTCGACGAGGGCTCGGCTGCCGGGGACCTTTTCTTCGACGAGGGCTCGGCTGCCGGGGACCTTTTCTTCGACGAGGGCTCGGCTGCCGGGGACCTTTTCTTCGACGAGGGCTCGGCTGCCGAAGAAAAAATATTCGACGAGGGCTCGGCTGCCGGGGACCTTTTCTTCGACGAGGGCTCGGCTGCCGGGGACCTTTTCTTCGACGAGGGCTCGGCTGCCGGGGACCTTTTCTTCGACGAGGGCTCGGCTGCCGAAGAAAAAATATTCAACGAGGGCTCGGCTGCCGGGGACCTTTTCTTCGACGAGGGCTCGGCTGCCGGGGACCTTTTCTTCGACGAGGGCTCGGCTGCCGGGGACCTTTTCTTCGACGAGGGCTCGGCTGCCGAAGAAAAAATATTCGACGAGGGCTCGGCTGCCGGGGACCTTTTCTTCAACGAGGGCTCGACTGCCGAAGAAAAAATATTCGACGAGGGCTCGGCTGCCAGGGACCTTTTCTTCGACGAGGGCTCGGCTGCCGGGGACCTTTTCTTCGACGAGAGCTCGGCTGCCGAAGAAAAAATATTCGACGAGGGCTCGGCTGCCGGGGACCTTTTCTTCGACGAGGGCTCGGCTGCCGAAGAAAAAATATTCGACGAGGGCTCGGCTGCCGGGGACCTTTTCTTCGACGAGGGCTCGGCTGCCGGGGACCTTTTCTTCGACGAGGGCTCGGCTGCCGGGGACCTTTTCTTCGACGAGGGCTCGGCTGCCGAAGAAAAAATATTCGACGAGGGCTCGGCTGCCGGGGACCTTTTCTTCGACGAGGGCTCGGCTGCCGAAGAAAAAAATATTCAACGAGGGCTCGGCTGCCGGGGACCTTTTCTTCGACGAGGGCTCGGCTGCCGGGGACCTTTTCTTCGACGAGGGCTCGGCTGCCGAAGAAAAAATATTCGACGAGGGCTCGGCTGCCGGGGACCTTTTCTTCGACGAGGGCTCGGCTGCCGGGGACCTTTTCTTCGACGAGGGCTCGGCTGCCGAAGAAAAAATATTCGACGAGGGCTCGGCTTGCCGGGGACCTTTTCTTCGACGAGGGCTCGGCTGCCGGGGACCTTTTCTTCGACGAGGGCTCGGCTGCCGGGGACCTTTTCTTCGACGAGGGCTCGGCTGCCGGGGACCTTTTCTTCGACGAGGGCTCGGCTGCCGCGGACCTTTTCTTCGACGAGGGCTCGGCTGCCGGGGACCTTTTCTTCGACGAGGGCTCGGCTGCCGGGGACCTTTTCTTCGACGAGGGCTCGGCTGCCGAAGAAAAAATATTCGACGAGGGCTCGGCTTCCGAAGAAAAAATATTCGACGAGGGCTCGGCTGCCGGGGACCTTTCTTCGACGAGGGCTCGGCCGCCGGGGTCCTTTTCTTCGACGAGGGCTCGGCCGCCGGGGACCTTTTCTTCGACGAGGGCTCGGCCGCCGGGGACCTTTTCTTCGACGAGGGCTCGGCCGCCGGGGACCTTTTCTTCGACGAGGGCTCGGCTGCCGGGCACCTTTTCTTCGACGAGGGCTCGGCCGCCGGGGACCTTTTCTTCGACGAGGGCTCGGCTGCCGGGGACCTTTTCTTCGACGAGGGCTCGGCTGCCGAAGAAAAAATATTCGACGAGGGCTCGGCTGCCGGGGACCTTTTCTTCGACGAGGGCTCGGCTGCCGGGGACCTTTTCTTCGACGAGGGCTCGGCTGCCGGCGACCTTTTCTTCGACGAGGGCTCGGCTGCCGAAGAAAAAATATTCGACGAGGGCTCGGCTGCCGGGGACCTTTTCTTCGACGAGGGCTCGGCTGCCGGGGACCTTTTCTTCGACGAGGGCTCGGCTGCCGGGGACCTTTTCTTCGACGAGGGCTCGGCTGCCGGGGACCTTTTCTTCGACGAGGGCTCGGCTGCCGAAGAAAAAATATTCGACGAGGGCTCGGCTGCCGAAGAAAAAATATTCGACGAGGGCTCGGCTGCCGGGGACCTTTTCTTCGACGAGGGCTCGGCTGCCGGGGACCTTTTCTTCGACGAGGGCTCGGCTGCCGAAGAAAAAATATTCGACGAGGGGCTCGGCTGCCGGGGTCCTTTTCTTCGACGAGGGCTCGGCTGCCGGGGACCTTTTCTTCGACGAGGGCTCGGCTGCCGAAGAAAAAATATTCGACGAGGGCTCAGCTGCCGGGGACCTTTTCTTCGACGAGGGCTCGGCTGCCGGGGACCTTTTCTTCGACGAGGGCTCGGCTGCCGGGGACCTTTTCTTCAACGAGGGCTCGGCTGCCGAAGAAAAAATATTCGACGAGGGCTCGGCTGCCGGGGACCTTTTCTTCGACGAGGGCTCGGCTGCCGGGGACCTTTTCTTCGACGAGGGCTCGGCTGCCGGGGACCTTTTCTTCGACGAGGGCTCGGCTGCCGGGGACCTTTTCTTCGACGAGGGCTCGGCTGCCGGGGACCTTTTCTTCGACGAGGGCTCGGCTGCCGAAGAAAAAATATTCAACGAGGGCTCGGCTGCCGGGGACCTTTTCTTCGACGAGGGCTCGGCTGCCGGGGACCTTTTCTTCGACGAGGGCTCGGCTGCCGGGGACCTTTTCTTCGACGAGGGCTCGGCTGCCGGGGACCTTTTCTTCGACGAGGGCTCGGCTGCCGGGGACCTTTTCTTCGACGAGGGCTCGGCTGCCGAAGAAAAAATATTCGACGAGGGCTCGGCTGCCGGGGACCTTTTCTTCGACGAGGGCTCGGCTGCCGAAGAAAAAATATTCAACGAGGGCTCGGCTGCCGGGGACCTTTTCTTCGACGAGGGCTCGGCTGCCGGGGACCTTTTCTTCGACGAGGGCTCGGCTGCCGGGGACCTTTTCTTCGACGAGGGCTCGGCTGCCGGGGACCTTTTCTTCGACGAGGGCTCAGCTGCCGAAGAAAAAATATTCGTCGAGGGCTCGGCTGCCGAAGAAAAAATATTCGACGAGGGCTCGGCTTCCGGGGACCTTTTCTTCGACGAGGGCTCGGCTGCCGGGGACCTTTTCTTCGACGAGGGCTCGGCTGCCGAAGAAAAAATATTCGACGAGGGCTCGGCTGCCGGGGTCCTTTTCTTCGACGAGGGCTCGGCTGCCGGGGACCTTTTCTTCGACGAGGGCTCGGCTGCCGAAGAAAAAATATTCGACGAGGGCTCAGCTGCCGGGGACCTTTTCTTCGACGAGGGCTCGGCTGCCGGGGACCTTTTCTTCGACGAGGGCTCGGCTGCCGGGGACCTTTTCTTCGACGAGGGCTCGGCTGCCGAAGAAAAAATATTCGACGAGGGCTCGGCTGCCGGGGACCTTTTCTTCGACGAGGGCTCGGCTGCCGGGGACCTTTTCTTCGACGAGGGCTCGGCTGCCGGGGACCTTTTCTTCGACGAGGGCTCCGGCTGCCGGGGACCTTTTCTTCGACGAGGGCTCGGCTGCCGGGGACCTTTTCTTCGACGAGGGCTCGGCTGCCGGGGACCTTTTCTTCGACGAGGGCTCGGCTGCCGGGGACCTTTTCTTCGACGAGGGCTCGGCTGCCGAAGAAAAAATATTCGACGAGGGCTCGGCTGCCGGGGACCTTTTCTTCAACGAGGGCTCGACTGCCGAAGAAAAAATATTCGACGAGGGCTCGGCTGCCAGGGACCTTTTCTTCGACGAGGGCTCGGCTGCCGGGGACCTTTTCTTCGACGAGAGCTCGGCTGCCGAAGAAAAAATATTCAACGAGGGCTCGGCTGCCGGGGACCTTTTCTTCGACGAGGGCTCGGCTGCCGAAGAAAAAATATTCGACGAGGGCTCGGCTGCCGGGGACCTTTTCTTCGACGAGGGCTCGGCTGCCGGGGACCTTTTCTTCGACGAGGGCTCGGCTGCCGGGGACCTTTTCTTCGACGAGGGCTCGGCTGCCGAAGAAAAAATATTCGACGAGGGCTCGGCTGCCGGGGACCTTTTCTTCGACGAGGGCTCGGCTGCCGAAGAAAAAATATTCAACGAGGGCTCGGCTGCCGGGGACCTTTTCTTCGACGAGGGCTCGGCTGCCGGGGACCTTTTCTTCGACGAGGGCTCGGCTGCCGAAGAAAAAATATTCGACGAGGGCTCGGCTGCCGGGGACCTTTTCTTCGACGAGGGCTCGGCTGCCGGGGACCTTTTCTTCGACGAGGGCTCGGCTGCCGAAGAAAAAATATTCGACGAGGGCTCGGCTGCCGGGGACCTTTTCTTCGACGAGGGCTCGGCTGCCGGGGACCTTTTCTTCGACGAGGGCTCGGCTGCCGGGGACCTTTTCTTCGACGAGGGCTCGGCTGCCGGGGACCTTTTCTTCGACGAGGGCTCGGCTGCCGCGGACCTTTTCTTCGACGAGGGCTCGGCTGCCGGGGACCTTTTCTTCGACGAGGGCTCGGCTGCCGGGGACCTTTTCTTCGACGAGGGCTCGGCTGCCGAAGAAAAAATATTCGACGAGGGCTCGGCTTCCGAAGAAAAAATATTCGACGAGGGCTCGGCTGCCGGGGACCTTTTCTTCGACGAGGGCTCGGCCGCCGGGGTCCTTTTCTTCGACGAGGGCTCGGCCGCCGGGGACCTTTTCTTCGACGAGGGCTCGGCCGCCGGGGACCTTTTCTTCGACGAGGGCTCGGCCGCCGGGGACCTTTTCTTCGACGAGGGCTCGGCTGCCGGGCACCTTTTCTTCGACGAGGGCTCGGCCGCCGGGGACCTTTTCTTCGACGAGGGCTCGGCTGCCGGGGACCTTTTCTTCGACGAGGGCTCGGCTGCCGAAGAAAAAATATTCGACGAGGGCTCGGCTGCCGGGGACCTTTTCTTCGACGAGGGCTCGGCTGCCGGGGACCTTTTCTTCGACGAGGGCTCGGCTGCCGGCGACCTTTTCTTCGACGAGGGCTCGGCTGCCGAAGAAAAAATATTCGACGAGGGCTCGGCTGCCGGGGACCTTTTCTTCGACGAGGGCTCGGCTGCCGGGGACCTTTTCTTCGACGAGGGCTCGGCTGCCGGGGACCTTTTCTTCGACGAGGGCTCGGCTGCCGGGGACCTTTTCTTCGACGAGGGCTCGGCTGCCGAAGAAAAAATATTCGACGAGGGCTCGGCTGCCGAAGAAAAAATATTCGACGAGGGCTCGGCTGCCGGGGACCTTTTCTTCGACGAGGGCTCGGCTGCCGGGGACCTTTTCTTCGACGAGGGCTCGGCTGCCGAAGAAAAAATATTCGACGAGGGCTCGGCTGCCGGGGTCCTTTTCTTCGACGAGGGCTCGGCTGCCGGGGACCTTTTCTTCGACGAGGGCTCGGCTGCCGAAGAAAAAATATTCGACGAGGGCTCAGCTGCCGGGGACCTTTTCTTCGACGAGGGCTCGGCTGCCGGGGACCTTTTCTTCGACGAGGGCTCGGCTGCCGGGGACCTTTTCTTCAACGAGGGCTCGGCTGCCGAAGAAAAAATATTCGACGAGGGCTCGGCTGCCGGGGACCTTTTCTTCGACGAGGGCTCGGCTGCCGGGGACCTTTTCTTCGACGAGGGCTCGGCTGCCGGGGACCTTTTCTTCGACGAGGGCTCGGCTGCCGGGGACCTTTTCTTCGACGAGGGCTCGGCTGCCGGGGACCTTTTCTTCGACGAGGGCTCGGCTGCCGAAGAAAAAATATTCAACGAGGGCTCGGCTGCCGGGGACCTTTTCTTCGACGAGGGCTCGGCTGCCGGGGACCTTTTCTTCGACGAGGGCTCGGCTGCCGGGGACCTTTTCTTCGACGAGGGCTCGGCTGCCGGGGACCTTTTCTTCGACGAGGGCTCGGCTGCCGGGGACCTTTTCTTCGACGAGGGCTCGGCTGCCGAAGAAAAAATATTCGACGAGGGCTCGGCTGCCGGGGACCTTTTCTTCGACGAGGGCTCGGCTGCCGAAGAAAAAATATTCAACGAGGGCTCGGCTGCCGGGGACCTTTTCTTCGACGAGGGCTCGGCTGCCGGGGACCTTTTCTTCGACGAGGGCTCGGCTGCCGGGGACCTTTTCTTCGACGAGGGCTCGGCTGCCGGGGACCTTTTCTTCGACGAGGGCTCGGCTGCCGAAGAAAAAATATTCGACGAGGGCTCGGCTGCCGGGGACCTTTTCTTCGACGAGGGCTCGGCTGCCGGGGACCTTTTCTTCGACGAGGGCTCGGCTGCCGAAGAAAAAATATTCGACGAGGGCTCGGCTGCCGGGGACCTTTTCTTCGACGAGGGCTCGGCTGCCGAAGAAAAAATATTCGACGAGGGCTCGGCTGCCGGGGACCTTTTCTTCGACGAGGGCTCGGCTGCCGGGGACCTTTTCTTCGACGAGGGCTCGGCTGCCGGCGACCTTTTCTTCGACGAGGGCTCGGCTGCCGAAGAAAAAATATTCGACGAGGGCTCGGCTGCCGGGGACCTTTTCTTCGACGAGGGCTCGGCTGCCGGGGACCTTTTCTTCGACGAGGGCTCGGCTGCCGGGGACCTTTTCTTCGACGAGGGCTCGGCTGCCGGGGACCTTTTCTTCGACGAGGGCTCAGCTGCCGAAGAAAAAATATTCGTCGAGGGCTCGGCTGCCGAAGAAAAAATATTCGACGAGGGCTCGGCTTCCGGGGACCTTTTCTTCGACGAGGGCTCGGCTGCCGGGGACCTTTTCTTCGACGAGGGCTCGGCTGCCGAAGAAAAAATATTCGACGAGGGCTCGGCTGCCGGGGTCCTTTTCTTCGACGAGGGCTCGGCTGCCGGGGACCTTTTCTTCGACGAGGGCTCGGCTGCCGAAGAAAAAATATTCGACGAGGGCTCAGCTGCCGGGGACCTTTTCTTCGACGAGGGCTCGGCTGCCGGGGACCTTTTCTTCGACGAGGGCTCGGCTGCCGGGGACCTTTTCTTCGACGAGGGCTCGGCTGCCGAAGAAAAAATATTCGACGAGGGCTCGGCTGCCGGGGACCTTTTCTTCGACGAGGGCTCGGCTGCCGGGGACCTTTTCTTCGACGAGGGCTCGGCTGCCGGGGACCTTTTCTTCGACGAGGGCTCGGCTGCCGGGGACCTTTTCTTCGACGAGGGCTCGGCTGCCGGGGACCTTTTCTTCGACGAGGGCTCGGCTGCCGAAGAAAAAATATTCAACGAGGGCTCGGCTGCCGGGGACCTTTTCTTCGACGAGGGCTCGGCTGCCGGGGACCTTTTCTTCGACGAGGGCTCGGCTGCCGAAGAAAAAATATTCAACGAGGGCTCGGCTGCCGGGGACCTTTTCTTCGACGAGGGCTCGGCTGCCGGGGACCTTTTCTTCGACGAGGGCTCGGCTGCCGGGGACCTTTTCTTCGACGAGGGGCTCGGCTGCCGAGAAAAAATATTCGACGAGGGCTCGGCTGCCGGGGACCTTTTCTTCGACGAGGGCTCGACTGCCGAAGAAAAAATATTCGACGACGGCTCGGCTGCCGGGGACCTTTTCTTCGACGAGGGCTCGGCTGCCGGGGACCTTTTCTTCGACGAGAGCTCGGCTGCCGAAGAAAAAATATTCGACGAGGGCTCGGCTGCCGGGGACCTTTTCTTCGACGAGGGCTCGGCTGCCGAAGAAAAAATATTCGACGAGGGCTCGGCTGCCGGGGACCTTTTCTTCGACGAGGGCTCGGCTGCCGGGGACCTTTTCTTCGACGAGGGCTCGGCTGCCGGGGACCTTTTCTTCGACGAGGGCTCGGCTGCCGGGGACCTTTTCTTCGACGAGGGCTCGGCTGCCGGGGACCTTTTCTTCGACGAGGGCTCGGCTGCCGAAGAAAAAATATTCGACGAGGTCTCGGCTGCCGGGGACCTTTTCTTCGACGAGGGCTCGGCTGCCGAAGAAAAAATATTCAACGAGGGCTCGGCTGCCGGGGACCTTTTCTTCGACGAGGGCTCGGCTGCCGGGGACCTTTTCTTCGACGAGGGCTCGGCTGCCGGGGACCTTTTCTTCGACGAGGGCTCGGCTGCCGGGGACCTTTTCTTCGACGAGGGCTCGGCTGCCGAAGAAAAAATATTCGACGAGGGCTCGGCTGCCGGGGACCTTTTCTTCGACGAGGGCTCGGCTGCCGGGGACCTTTTCTTCGACGAGGGCTCGGCTGCCGAAGAAAAAATATTCGACGAGGGCTCGGCTGCCGGGGACCTTTTCTTCGACGAGGGCTCGGCCGCCGGGGTCCTTTTCTTCAACGAGGGCTCGGCCGCCGGGGACCTTTTCTTCGACGAGGGCTCGGCCGCCGGGGACCTTTTCTTCGACGAGGGCTCGGCCGCCGGGGACCTTTTCTTCGACGAGGGCTCGGCTGCCGGGGACCTTTTCTTCGACGAGGGCTCGGCCGCCGGGGACCTTTTCTTCGACGAGGGCTCGGCTGCCGGGGACCTTTTCTTCGACGAGGGCTCGGCTGCCGAAGAAAAAATATTCGACGAGGGCTCGGCTGCCGGGGACCTTTTCTTCGACGAGGGCTCGGCTGCCGGGGACCTTTTCTTCGACGAGGGCTCGGCTTCCGGGGACCTTTTCTTCGACGAGGGCTCGGCTGCCGGGGACCTTTTCTTCGACGAGGGCTCGGCTGCCGAAGAAAAAATATTCGACGAGGGCTCGGCTGCCGGGGACCTTTTCTTCGACGAGGGCTCGGCTGCCGGGGACCTTTTCTTCGACGAGGGCTCGGCTGCCGGGGACCTTTTCTTCGACGAGGGCTCGGCTGCCGAAGAAAAAATATTCGACGAGGGCTCGGCTGCCGAAGAAAAAATATTCGACGAGGGCTCGGCTGCCGAAGAAAAAATATTCGACGAGGGCTCGGCTGCCGGGGACCTTTTCTTCGACGAGGGCTCGGCTGCCGGGGACCTTTTCTTCGACGAGGGCTCGGCTGCCGGGGACCTTTTCTTCGACGAGGGCTCGGCTGCCGAAGAAAAAATATTCGACGAGGGCTCGGCTGCCGGGGACCTTTTCTTCGACGAGGGCTCGGCTGCCGGGGACCTTTTCTTCGACGAGGGCTCGGCTGCCGAAGAAAAAATATTCGACGAGGGCTCGGCTGCCGGGGACCTTTTCTTCGACGAGGGCTCGGCTGCCGGGGACCTTTTCTTCGACGAGGGCTCGGCTGCCGGGGACCTTTTCTTCGACGAGGGCTCGGCTGCCGAAGAAAAAATATTCGACGAGGGCTCGGCTGCCGGGGACCTTTTCTTCGACGAGGGCTCGGCTGCCGGGGACCTTTTCTTCGACGAGGGCTCGACTGCCGAAGAAAAAATATTCGACGAGGGCTCGGCTGCCGGGGACCTTTTCTTCGACGAGGGCTCGGCTGCCGGGGACCTTTTCTTCGACGAGGGCTCGGCTGCCGGGGACCTTTTCTTCGACGAGGGCTCGGCTGCCGAAGAAAAAATATTCAACGAGGGCTCGGCTGCCGGGGACCTTTTCTTCGACGAGGGCTCGGCTGCCGGGGACCTTTTCTTCGACGAGGGCTCGGCTGCCGGGGACCTTTTCTTCGACGAGGGCTCGGCTGCCGGGGACCTTTTCTTCGACGAGGGCTCGGCTGCCGAAGAAAAAATATTCGACGAGGGCTCGGCTGCCGGGGACCTTTTCTTCGACGAGGGCTCGGCTGCCGGGGACCTTTTCTTCGACGATGGGCTCGGCTGCCGGGGACCTTTTCTTCGACGAGGGCTCGGCTGCCGGGGACCTTTTCTTTGACGAGGGCTCGGCTGCCGAAGAAAAAATATTCGACGAGGGCTCGGCTGCCGGGGACCTTTTCTTCGACGAGGGCTCGGCTGCCGAAGAAAAAATATTCAACGAGGGCTCGGCTGCCGGGGACCTTTTCTTCGACGAGGGCTCGGCTGCCGGGGACCTTTTCTTCGACGAGGGCTCGGCTGCCGGGGACCTTTTCTTCGACGAGGGCTCGGCTGCCGAAGAAAAAATATTCGACGAGGGCTCGGCTGCCGGGGACCTTTTCTTCGACGAGGGCTCGGCTGCCGGGGACCTTTTCTTCGACGAGGGCTCGGCTGCCGAAGAAAAAATATTCGACGAGGGCTCGGCTGCCGGGGACCTTTTCTTCGACGAGGGCTCGGCCGCCGGGGTCCTTTTCTTCGACGAGGGCTCGGCCGCCGGGGACCTTTTCTTCGACGAGGGCTCGGCCGCCGGGGACCTTTTCTTCGACGAGGGCTCGGCCGCCGGGGACCTTTTCTTCGACGAGGGCTCGGCCGCCGGGGACCTTTTCTTCGACGAGGGCTCGGCTGCCGGGGACCTTTTCTTCGACGAGGGCTCGGCCGCCGGGGACCTTTTCTTCGACGAGGGCTCGGCTGCCGGGGACCTTTTCTTCGACGAGGGCTCGGCTGCCGAAGAAAAAATATTCGACGAGGGCTCGGCTGCCGGGGACCTTTTCTTCGACGAGGGCTCGGCTGCCGGGGACCTTTTCTTCGACGAGGGCTCGGCTGCCGGGGACCTTTTCTTCGACGAGGGCTCGGCTGCCGAAGAAAAAATATTCGACGAGGGCTCGGCTGCCGGGGACCTTTTCTTCGACGAGGGCTCGGCTGCCGAAGAAAAAATATTCGACGAGGGCTCGGCTGCCGGGGACCTTTTCTTCGACGAGGGCTCGGCTGCCGGGGACCTTTTCTTCGACGAGGGCTCGGCTGCCGGGGACCTTTTCTTCGACGAGGGCTCGGCTGCCGAAGAAAAAATATTCGACGAGGGCTCGGCTGCCGGGGACCTTTTCTTCGACGAGGGCTCGGCTGCCGGGGACCTTTTCTTCGACGAGGGCTCGGCTGCCGAAGAAAAAATATTCGACGAGGGCTCGGCTGCCGGGGACCTTTTCTTCGACGAGGGCTCGGCTGCCGGGGACCTTTTCTTCGACGAGGGCTCGGCTGCCGAAGAAAAAATATTCGACGAGGGCTCGGCTGCCGAAGAAAAAATATTCGACGAGGGCTCGGCTGCCGGGGACCTTTTCTTCGACGAGGGCTCGGCTGCCGGGGACCTTTTCTTCGACGAGGGCTCGGCTGCCGGGGACCTTTTCTTCGACGAGGGCTCGGCTGCCGAAGAAAAAATATTCGACGAGGGCTCGGCTGCCGGGGACCTTTTCTTCGACGAGGGCTCGGCTGCCGGGGACCTTTTCTTCGACGAGGGCTCGGCTGCCGAAGAAAAAATATTCGACGAGGGCTCGGCTGCCGGGGACCTTTTCTTCGACGAGGGCTCGGCTGCCGGGGACCTTTTCTTCGACGAGGGCTCGGCTGCCGAAGAAAAAATATTCGACGAGGGCTCGGCTGCCGGGGACCTTTTCTTCGACGAGGGCTCGGCTGCCGGGGACCTTTTCTTCGACGAGGGCTCGGCTGCCGGGGACCTTTTCTTCGACGAGGGCTCGGCTGCCGGGGACCTTTTCTTCGACGAGGGCTCGGCTGCCGGGGACCTTTTCTTCGACGAGGGCTCGACTGCCGAAGAAAAAATATTCGATGAGGGCTCGGCTGCCGGGGACCTTTTCTTCGACGAGGGCTCGGCTGCCGGGGACCTTTTCTTCGACGAGGGCTCGGCTGCCGAAGAAAAAATATTCAACGAGGGCTCGGCTGCCGGGGACCTTTTCTTCGACGAGGGCTCGACTGCCGAAGAAAAAATATTCGACGAGGGCTCGGCTGCCGGGGACCTTTTCTTCGACGAGGGCTCGGCTGCCGGGGACCTTTTCTTCGACGAGAGCTCGGCTGCCGAAGAAAAAATATTCGACGAGGGCTCGGCTGCCGGGGACCTTTTCTTCGACGAGGGCTCGGCTGCCGAAGAAAAAATATTCGACGAGGGCTCGGCTGCCGGGGACCTTTTCTTCGACGAGGGCTCGGCTGCCGAAGAAAAAATATTCGACGAGGGCTCGGCTGCCGGGGACCTTTTCTTCGACGAGGGCTCGGCTGCCGGGGACCTTTTCTTCGACGAGGGCTCGGCTGCCGGGGACCTTTTCTTCGACGAGGGCTCGGCTGCCGGGGACCTTTTCTTCGACGAGGGCTCGGCTGCCGGGGACCTTTTCTTCGACGAGGGCTCGGCTGCCGAAGAAAAAATATTCGACGAGGGCTCGGCTGCCGGGGACCTTTTCTTCGACGAGGGCTCGGCTGCCGAAGAAAAAATATTCAACGAGGGCTCGGCTGCCGGGGACCTTTTCTTCGACGAGGGCTCGGCTGCCGGGGACCTTTTCTTCGACGAGGGCTCGGCTGCCGGGGACCTTTTCTTCGACGAGGGCTCGGCTGCCGAAGAAAAAATATTCGACGAGGGCTAGGCTGCCGGGGACCTTTTCTTCGACGAGGGGCTCGGCTGCCGGGGACCTTTTCTTCGACGAGGGCTCGGCTGCCGAAGAAAAAATATTCGACGAGGGCTCGGCTGCCGGGGACCTTTTCTTCGACGAGGGCTCGGCTGCCGGGGACCTTTTCTTCGACGAGGGCTCGGCTGCCGGGGACCTTTTCTTCGACGAGGGCTCGGCTGCCGCGGACCTTTTCTTCGACGAGGGCTCGGCTGCCGGGGACCTTTTCTTCGACGAGGGCTCGGCTGCCGAGGACGTTTTCTTCGACGAGGGCTCGGCTGCCGAAGAAAAAATATTCGACGAGGGCTCGGCTTCCGAAGAAAAAATATTCGACGAGGGCTCGGCCGCCGGGGACCTTTTCTTCGACGAGGGCTCGGCCGCCGGGGTCCTTTTCTTCGACGAGGGCTCGGCCGCCGGGGACCTTTTCTTCGACGAGGGCTCGGCCGCCGGGGACCTTTTCTTCGACGAGGGCTCGGCCGCCGGGGACCTTTTCTTCGACGAGGGCTCGGCCGCCGGGGACCTTTTCTTCGACGAGGGCTCGGCCGCCGGGGACCTTTTCTTCGACGAGGGCTCGGCTGCCGGGGACCTTTTCTTCGACGAGGGCTCGGCCGCCGGGGACCTTTTCTTCGACGAGGGCTCGGCTGCCGGGGACCTTTTCTTCGACGAGGGCTCGGCTGCCGAAGAAAAAATATTCGACGAGGGCTCGGCTGCCGGGGACCTTTTCTTCGACGAGGGCTCGGCTTCCGGGGACCTTTTCTTCGACGAGGGCTCGGCTGCCGGGGACCTTTTCTTCGACGAGGGCTCGGCTGCCGAAGAAAAAATATTCGACGAGGGCTCGGCTGCCGGGGACCTTTTCTTCGACGAGGGCTCGGCTGCCGGGGACCTTTTCTTCGACGAGGGCTCGGCTGCCGGGGACCTTTTCTTCGACGAGGGCTCGGCTGCCGAAGAAAAAATATTCGACGAGGGCTCGGCTGCCGGGGACCTTTTCTTCGACGAGGGCTCGGCTGCCGGGGACCTTTTCTTCGACGAGGGCTCGGCTGCCGGGGACCTTTTCTTCGACGAGGGCTCGGCTGCCGAAGAAAAAATATTCGACGAGGGCTCGGCTGCCGGGGACCTTTTCTTCGACGAGGGCTCGGCTGCCGGGGACCTTTTCTTCGACGAGGGCTCGGCTGCCGAAGAAAAAATATTCGACGAGGGCTCGGCTGCCGGGGACCTTTTCTTCGACGAGGGCTCGGCTGCCGGGGACCTTTTCTTCGACGAGGGCTCGGCTGCCGGGGACCTTTTCTTCGATGAGGGCTCGGCTGCCGAAGAAAAAATATTCGACGAGGGCTCGGCTGCCGGGGACCTTTTCTTCGACGAGGGCTCGGCTGCCGGGGACCTTTTCTTCGACGAGGGCTCGGCTGCCGGGGACCTTTTCTTCGACGAGGGCTCGGCTGCCGGGGACCTTTTCTTCGACGAGGGCTCGGCTGCCGGGGACCTTTTCTTCGACGAGGGCTCGGCTGCCGAAGAAAAAATATTCAACGAGGGCTCGGCTGCCGGGGACCTTTTCTTCGACGAGGGCTCGGCTGCCGGGGACCTTTTCTTCGACGAGGGCTCGGCTGCCGGGGACCTTTTCTTCGACGAGGGCTCGGCTGCCGAAGAAAAAATATTCGACGAGGGCTCGGCTGCCGGGGACCTTTTCTTCGACGAGGGCTCGACTGCCGAAGAAAAAATATTCGACGAGGGCTCGGCTGCCGGGGACCTTTTCTTCGACGAGGGCTCGGCTGCCGGGGACCTTTTCTTCGACGAGAGCTCGGCTGCCGAAGAAAAAATATTCGACGAGGGCTCGGCTGCCGGGGACCTTTTCTTCGACGAGGGCTCGGCTGCCGAAGAAAAAATATTCGACGAGGGCTCGGCTGCCGGGGACCTTTTCTTCGACGAGGGCTCGGCTGCCGAAGAAAAAATATTCGACGAGGGCTCGGCTGCCGGGGACCTTTTCTTCGACGAGGGCTCAGCTGCCGGGGACCTTTTCTTCGACGAGGGCTCGGCTGCCGCGGACCTTTTCTTCGACGAGGGCTCGGCTGCCGGGGACCTTTTCTTCGACGAGGGCTCGGCTGCCGGGGACCTTTTCTTCGACGAGGGCTCGGCTGCCGAAGAAAAAATATTCGACGAGGGCTCGGCTTCCGAAGAAAAAATATTCGACGAGGGCTCGGCTGCCGGGGACCTTTTCTTCGACGAGGGCTCGGCCGCCGGGGTCCTTTTCTTCGACGAGGGCTCGGCCGCCGGGGACCTTTTCTTCGACGAGGGCTCGGCCGCCGGGGACCTTTTCTTCGACGAGGGCTCGGCCGCCGGGGACCTTTTCTTCGACGAGGGCTCGGCCGCCGGGGACCTTTTCTTCGACGAGGGCTCAGCCGCCGGGGACCTTTTCTTCGACGAGGGCTCGGCCGCCGGGGACCTTTTCTTCGACGAGGGCTCGGCCGCCGGGGACCTTTTCTTCGACGAGGGCTCGGCTGCCGGGGACCTTTTCTTCGACGAGGGCTCGGCTGCCAAAGAAAAAATATTCGACGAGGGCTCGGCTGCCGGGGACCTTTTCTTCGACGAGGGCTCGGCTTCCGGGGACCTTTTCTTCGACGAGGGCTCGGCTGCCGGGGACCTTTTCTTCGACGAGGGCTCGGCTGCCGAAGAAAAAATATTCGACGAGGGCTCGGCTGCCGGGGACCTTTTCTTCGACGAGGGCTCGGCTGCCGGGGACCTTTTCTTCGACGAGGGCTCGGCTGCCGGGGACCTTTTCTTCGACGAGGGCTCGGCTGCCGGGGACCTTTTCTTCGACGAGGGCTCGGCTGCCGAAGAAAAAATATTCGACGAGGGCTCGGCTGCCGAAGAAAAAATATTCGACGAGGGCTCGGCTGCCGGGGACCTTTTCTTCGACGAGGGCTCGGCTGCCGGGGACCTTTTCTTCGACGAGGGCTCGGCTGCCGGGGACCTTTTCTTCGACGAGGGCTCGGCTGCCGAAGAAAAAATATTCGACGAGGGCTCGGCTGCCGGGGACCTTTTCTTCGACGAGGGCTCGGCTGCCGGGGACCTTTTCTTCGACGAGGGCTCGGCTGCCGAAGAAAAAATATTCGACGAGGGCTCGGCTGCCGGGGACCTTTTCTTCGACGAGGGCTCGGCTGCCGGGGACCTTTTCTTCGACGAGGGCTCGGCTGCCGGGGACCTTTTCTTCGATGAGGGCTCGGCTGCCGAAGAAAAAATATTCGACGAGGGCTCGGCTGCCGGGGACCTTTTCTTCGACGAGGGCTCGGCTGCCGGGGACCTTTTCTTCGACGAGGGCTCGGCTGCCGGGGACCTTTTCTTCGACGAGGGCTCGGCTGCCGGGGACCTTTTCTTCGACGAGGGCTCGGCTGCCGGGGACCTTTTCTTCGACGAGGGCTCGGCTGCCGGGGACCTTTTCTTCGACGAGGGCTCGGCTGCCGAAGAAAAAATATTCAACGAGGGCTCGGCTGCCGGGGACCTTTTCTTCGACGAGGGCTCGGCTGCCGGGGACCTTTTCTTCGACGAGGGCTCGGCTGCCGGGGACCTTTTCTTCGACGAGGGCTCGGCTGCCGAAGAAAAAATATTCGACGAGGGCTCGGCTGCCGGGGACCTTTTCTTCGACGAGGGCTCGACTGCCGAAGAAAAAATATTCGACGAGGGCTCGGCTGCCGGGGACCTTTTCTTCGACGAGGGCTCGGCTGCCGGGGACCTTTTCTTCGACGAGAGCTCGGCTGCCGAAGAAAAAATATTCGACGAGGGCTCGGCTGCCGGGGACCTTTTCTTCGACGAGGGCTCGGCTGCCGAAGAAAAAATATTCGACGAGGGCTCGGCTGCCGGGGACCTTTTCTTCGACGAGGGCTCGGCTGCCGGGGACCTTTTCTTCGACGAGGGCTCGGCTGCCGGGGACCTTTTCTTCGACGAGGGCTCGGCTGCCGGGGACCTTTTCTTCGACGAGGGCTCGGCTGCCGGGGACCTTTTCTTCGACGAGGGCTCGGCTGCCGGGGACCTTTTCTTCGACGAGGGCTCGGCTGCCGAAGAAAAAATATTCGACGAGGGCTCGGCTGCCGGGGACCTTTTCTTCGACGAGGGCTCGGCTGCCGAAGAAAAAATATTCAACGAGGGCTCGGCTGCCGGGGACCTTTTCTTCGACGAGGGCTCGGCTGCCGGGGACCTTTTCTTCGACGAGGGCTCGGCTGCCGGGGACCTTTTCTTCGACGAGGGCTCGGCTGCCGGGGACCTTTTCTTCGACGAGGGCTCGGCTGCCGAAGAAAAAATATTCGACGAGGGCTCGGCTGCCGGGGACCTTTTCTTCGACGAGGGCTCGGCTGCCGGGGACCTTTTCTTCGACGAGGGCTCGGCTGCCGGGGACCTTTTCTTCGACGAGGGCTCGGCTGCCGAAGAAAAAATATTCGACGAGGGCTCGGCTGCCGGGGACCTTTTCTTCGACGAGGGCTCGGCTGCCGAAGAAAAAATATTCAACGAGGGCTCGGCTGCCGGGGACCTTTTCTTCGACGAGGGCTCGGCTGCCGGGGACCTTTTCTTCGACGAGGGCTCGGCTGCCGGGGACCTTTTCTTCGACGAGGGCTCGGCTGCCGGGGACCTTTTCTTCGACGAGGGCTCGGCTGCCGAAGAAAAAATATTCGACGAGGGCTCGGCTGCCGGGGACCTTTTCTTCGACGAGGGCTCGGCTGCCGGGGACCTTTTCTTCGACGAGGGCTCGGCTGCCGAAGAAAAAATATTCGACGAGGGCTCGGCTGCCGGGGACCTTTTCTTCGACGAGGGCTCGGCTGCCGGGGACCTTTTCTTCGACGAGGGCTCGGCTGCCGGGGACCTTTTCTTCGACGAGGGCTCGGCTGCCGCGGACCTTTTCTTCGACGAGGGCTCGGCTGCCGGGGACCTTTTCTTCGACGAGGGCTCGGCTGCCGGGGACCTTTTCTTCGACGAGGGCTCGGCTGCCGAAGAAAAAATATTCGACGAGGGCTCGGCTTCCGAAGAAAAAATATTCGACGAGGGCTCGGCTGCCGGGGACCTTTTCTTCGACGAGGGCTCGGCTGCCGGGGACCTTTTCTTCGACGAGGGCTCGGCCGCCGGGGACCTTTTCTTCGACGAGGGCTCGGCCGCCGGGGACCTTTTCTTCGACGAGGGCTCGGCCGCCGGGGACCTTTTCTTCGACGAGGGCTCGGCCGCCGGGGACCTTTTCTTCGACGAGGGCTCGGCCGCCGGGGACCTTTTCTTCGACGAGGGCTCGGCCGCCGGGGACCTTTTCTTCGACGAGGGCTCGGCCGCCGGGGACCTTTTCTTCGACGAGGGCTCGGCTGCCGGGGACCTTTTCTTCGACGAGGGCTCGGCTGCCAAAGAAAAAATATTCGACGAGGGCTCGGCTGCCGGGGACCTTTTCTTCGACGAGGGCTCGGCTTCCGGGCACCTTTTCTTCGACGAGGGCTCGGCTGCCGGGGACCTTTTCTTCGACGAGGGCTCGGCTGCCGAAGAAAAAATATTCGACGAGGGCTCGGCTGCCGGGGACCTTTTCTTCGACGAGGGCTCGGCTGCCGGGGACCTTTTCTTCGACGAGGGCTCGGCTGCCGGGGACCTTTTCTTCGACGAGGGCTCGGCTGCCGGGGACCTTTTCTTCGACGAGGGCTCGGCTGCCGAAGAAAAAATATTCGACGAGGGCTCGGCTGCCGAAGAAAAAATATTCGACGAGGGCTCGGCTGCCGGGGACCTTTTCTTCGACGAGGGCTCGGCTGCCGGGGACCTTTTCTTCGACGAGGGCTCGGCTGCCGAAGAAAAAATATTCGACGAGGGCTCGGCTGCCGGGGACCTTTTCTTCGACGAGGGCTCGGCTGCCGGGGACCTTTTCTTCGACGAGGGCTCGGCTGCCGAAGAAAAAATATTCGACGAGGGCTCGGCTGCCGGGGACCTTTTCTTCGACGAGGGCTCGGCTGCCGGGGACCTTTTCTTCGACGAGGGCTCGGCTGCCGGGGACCTTTTCTTCGATGAGGGCTCGGCTGCCGAAGAAAAAATATTCGACGAGGGCTCGGCTGCCGGGGACCTTTTCTTCGACGAGGGCTCGGCTGCCGGGGACCTTTTCTTCGACGAGGGCTCGGCTGCCGGGGACCTTTTCTTCGACGAGGGCTCGGCTGCCGGGGACCTTTTCTTCGACGAGGGCTCGGCTGCCGGGGACCTTTTCTTCGACGAGGGCTCGGCTGCCGAAGAAAAAATATTCAACGAGGGCTCGGCTGCCGGGGACCTTTTCTTCGACGAGGGCTCGGCTGCCGGGGACCTTTTCTTCGACGAGGGCTCGGCTGCCGGGGACCTTTTCTTCGACGAGGGCTCGGCCGCCGGGGACCTTTTCTTCGACGAGGGCTCGGCCGCCGGGGACCTTTTCTTCGACGAGGGCTCGGCCGCCGGGGACCTTTTCTTCGACGAGGGCTCAGCCGCCGGGGACCTTTTCTTCGACGAGGGCTCGGCCGCCGGGGACCCTTTCTTCGACGAGGGCTCGGCTGCCGGGGACCTTTTCTTCGACGAGGGCTCGGCTGCCAAAGAAAAAATATTCGACGAGGGCTCGGCTGCCGGGGACCTTTTCTTCGACGAGGGCTCGGCTTCCGGGGACCTTTTCTTCGACGAGGGCTCGGCTGCCGGGGACCTTTTCTTCGACGAGGGCTCGGCTGCCGAAGAAAAAATATTCGACGAGGGCTCGGCTGCCGGGGACCTTTTCTTCGACGAGGGCTCGGCTGCCGGGGACCTTTTCTTCGACGAGGGCTCGGCTGCCGGGGACCTTTTCTTCGACGAGGGCTCGGCTGCCGGGGACCTTTTCTTCGACGAGGGCTCGGCTGCCGAAGAAAAAATATTCGACGAGGGCTCGGCTGCCGAAGAAAAAATATTCGACGAGGGCTCGGCTGCCGGGGACCTTTTCTTCGACGAGGGCTCGGCTGCCGGGGACCTTTTCTTCGACGAGGGCTCGGCTGCCGAAGAAAAAATATTCGACGAGGGCTCGGCTGCCGGGGACCTTTTCTTCGACGAGGGCTCGGCTGCCGGGGACCTTTTCTTCGACGAGGGCTCGGCTGCCGAAGAAAAAATATTCGACGAGGGCTCGGCTGCCGGGGACCTTTTCTTCGACGAGGGCTCGGCTGCCGGGGACCTTTTCTTCGATGAGGGCTCGGCTGCCGAAGAAAAAATATTCGACGAGGGCTCGGCTGCCGGGGACCTTTTCTTCGACGAGGGCTCGGCTGCCGGGGACCTTTTCTTCGACGAGGGCTCGGCTGCCGGGGACCTTTTCTTCGACGAGGGCTCGGCTGCCGGGGACCTTTTCTTCGACGAGGGCTCGGCTGCCGGGGACCTTTTCTTCGACGAGGGCTCGGCTGCCGGGGACCTTTTCTTCGACGAGGGCTCGGCTGCCGGGGACCTTTTCTTCGACGAGGGCTCGGCTGCCGAAGAAAAAATATTCAACGAGGGCTCGGCTGCCGGGGACCTTTTCTTCGACGAGGGCTCGGCTGCCGGGGACCTTTTCTTCGACGAGGGCTCGGCTGCCGGGGACCTTTTCTTCGACGAGGGCTCGGCTGCCGAAGAAAAAATATTCGACGAGGGCTCGGCTGCCGGGGACCTTTTCTTCGACGAGGGCTCGACTGCCGAAGAAAAAATATTCGACGAGGGCTCGGCTGCCGGGGACCTTTTCTTCGACGAGGGCTCGGCTGCCGGGGACCTTTTCTTCGACGAGAGCTCGGCTGCCGAAGAAAAAATATTCGACGAGGGCTCGGCTGCCGGGGACCTTTTCTTCGACGAGGGCTCGGCTGCCGAAGAAAAAATATTCGACGAGGGCTCGGCTGCCGGGGACCTTTTCTTCGACGAGGGCTCGGCTGCCGGGGACCTTTTCTTCGACGAGGGCTCGGCTGCCGGGGACCTTTTCTTCGACGAGGGCTCGGCTGCCGGGGACCTTTTCTTCGACGAGGGCTCGGCTGCCGGGGACCTTTTCTTCGACGAGGGCTCGGCTGCCGGGGACCTTTTCTTCGACGAGGGCTCGGCTGCCGAAGAAAAAATATTCGACGAGGGCTCGGCTGCCGGGGACCTTTTCTTCGACGAGGGCTCGGCTGCCGAAGAAAAAATATTCAACGAGGGCTCGGCTGCCGGGGACCTTTTCTTCGACGAGGGCTCGGCTGCCGGGGACCTTTTCTTCGACGAGGGCTCGGCTGCCGGGGACCTTTTCTTCGACGAGGGCTCGGCTGCCGGGGACCTTTTCTTCGACGAGGGCTCGGCTGCCGAAGAAAAAATATTCGACGAGGGCTCGGCTGCCGGGGACCTTTTCTTCGACGAGGGCTCGGCTGCCGGGGACCTTTTCTTCGACGAGGGCTCGGCTGCCGGGGACCTTTTCTTCGACGAGGGCTCGGCTGCCGAAGAAAAAATATTCGACGAGGGCTCGGCTGCCGGGGACCTTTTCTTCGACGAGGGCTCGGCTGCCGAAGAAAAAATATTCAACGAGGGCTCGGCTGCCGGGGACCTTTTCTTCGACGAGGGCTCGGCTGCCGGGGACCTTTTCTTCGACGAGGGCTCGGCTGCCGGGGACCTTTTCTTCGACGAGGGCTCGGCTGCCGGGGACCTTTTCTTCGACGAGGGCTCGGCTGCCGAAGAAAAAATATTCGACGAGGGCTCGGCTGCCGGGGACCTTTTCTTCGACGAGGGCTCGGCTGCCGGGGACCTTTTCTTCGACGAGGGCTCGGCTGCCGAAGAAAAAATATTCGACGAGGGCTCGGCTGCCGGGGACCTTTTCTTCGACGAGGGCTCGGCTGCCGGGGACCTTTTCTTCGACGAGGGCTCGGCTGCCGGGGACCTTTTCTTCGACGAGGGCTCGGCTGCCGCGGACCTTTTCTTCGACGAGGGCTCGGCTGCCGGGGACCTTTTCTTCGACGAGGGCTCGGCTGCCGGGGACCTTTTCTTCGACGAGGGCTCGGCTGCCGAAGAAAAAATATTCGACGAGGGCTCGGCTGCCGGGGACCTTTTCTTCGACGAGGGCTCGGCTGCCGGGGACCTTTTCTTCGACGAGGGCTCGGCCGCCGGGGACCTTTTCTTCGACGAGGGCTCGGCCGCCGGGGACCTTTTCTTCGACGAGGGCTCGGCCGCCGGGGACCTTTTCTTCGACGAGGGCTCGGCCGCCGGGGACCTTTTCTTCGACGAGGGCTCGGCCGCCGGGGACCTTTTCTTCGACGAGGGCTCGGCCGCCGGGGACCTTTTCTTCGACGAGGGCTCGGCCGCCGGGGACCTTTTCTTCGACGAGGGCTCGGCTGCCGGGGACCTTTTCTTCGACGAGGGCTCGGCTGCCAAAGAAAAAATATTCGACGAGTGCTCGGCTGCCGGGGACCTTTTCTTCGACGAGGGCTCGGCTTCCGGGGACCTTTTCTTCGACGAGGGCTCGGCTGCCGGGGACCTTTTCTTCGACGAGGGCTCGGCTGCCGAAGAAAAAATATTCGACGAGGGCTCGGCTGCCGGGGACCTTTTCTTCGACGAGGGCTCGGCTGCCGGGGACCTTTTCTTCGACGAGGGCTCGGCTGCCGGGGACCTTTTCTTCGACGAGGGCTCGGCTGCCGGGGACCTTTTCTTCGACGAGGGCTCGGCTGCCGAAGAAAAAATATTCGACGAGGGCTCGGCTGCCGAAGAAAAAATATTCGACGAGGGCTCGGCTGCCGGGGACCTTTTCTTCGACGAGGGCTCGGCTGCCGGGGACCTTTTCTTCGACGAGGGCTCGGCTGCCGAAGAAAAAATATTCGACGAGGGCTCGGCTGCCGGGGACCTTTTCTTCGACGAGGGCTCGGCTGCCGGGGACCTTTTCTTCGACGAGGGCTCGGCTGCCGAAGAAAAAATATTCGACGAGGGCTCGGCTGCCGGGGACCTTTTCTTCGACGAGGGCTCGGCTGCCGGGGACCTTTTCTTCGACGAGGGCTCGGCTGCCGGGGACCTTTTATTCGATGAGGGCTCGGCTGCCGAAGAAAAAATATTCGACGAGGGCTCGGCTGCCGGGGACCTTTTCTTCGACGAGGGCTCGGCTGCCGGGGACCTTTTCTTCGACGAGGGCTCGGCTGCCGGGGACCTTTTCTTCGACGAGGGCTCGGCTGCCGGGGACCTTTTCTTCGACGAGGGCTCGGCTGCCGGGGACCTTTTCTTCGACGAGGGCTCGGCTGCCGAAGAAAAAATATTCAACGAGGGCTCGGCTGCCGGGGACCTTTTCTTCGACGAGGGCTCGGCTGCCGGGGACCTTTTCTTCGACGAGGGCTCGGCTGCCGGGGACCTTTTCTTCGACGAGGGCTCGGCTGCCGAAGAAAAAATATTCGACGAGGGCTCGGCTGCCGGGGACCTTTTCTTCGACGAGGGCTCGACTGCCGAAGAAAAAATATTCGACGAGGGCTCGGCTGCCGGGGACCTTTTCTTCGACGAGGGCTCGGCTGCCGGGGACCTTTTCTTCGACGAGAGCTCGGCTGCCGAAGAAAAAATATTCGACGAGGGCTCGGCTGCCGGGGACCTTTTCTTCGACGAGGGCTCGGCTGCCGAAGAAAAAATATTCGACGAGGGCTCGGCTGCCGGGGACCTTTTCTTCGACGAGGGCTCGGCTGCCGGGGACCTTTTCTTCGACGAGGGCTCGGCTGCCGCGGACCTTTTCTTCGACGAGGGCTCGGCTGCCGGGGACCTTTTCTTCGACGAGGGCTCGGCTGCCGGGGACCTTTTCTTCGACGAGGGCTCGGCTGCCGAAGAAAAAATATTCGACGAGGGCTCGGCTTCCGAAGAAAAAATATTCGACGAGGGCTCGGCTGCCGGGGACCTTTTCTTCGACGAGGGCTCGGCCGCCGGGGTCCTTTTCTTCGACGAGGGCTCGGCCGCCGGGGACCTTTTCTTCGACGAGGGCTCGGCCGCCGGGGACCTTTTCTTCGACGAGGGCTCGGCCGCCGGGGACCTTTTCTTCGACGAGGGCTCGGCCGCCGGGGACCTTTTCTTCGACGAGGGCTCGGCCGCCGGGGACCTTTTCTTCGACGAGGGCTCGGCCGCCGGGGACCTTTTCTTCGACGAGGGCTCGGCCGCCGGGGACCTTTTCTTCGACGAGGGCTCGGCTGCCGGGGACCTTTTCTTCGACGAGGGCTCGGCTGCCGAAGAAAAAATATTCGACGAGGGCTCGGCTGCCGGGGACCTTTTCTTCGACGAGGGCTCGGCTGCCGGGGACCTTTTCTTCGACGAGGGCTCGGCTGCCGGGGACCTTTTCTTCGACGAGGGCTCGGCTGCCGAAGAAAAAATATTCGACGAGGGCTCGGCTGCCGGGGACCTTTTCTTCGACGAGGGCTCGGCTGCCGGGGACCTTTTCTTCGACGAGGGCTCGGCTGCCGGGGACCTTTTCTTCGACGAGGGCTCGGCTGCCGGGGACCTTTTCTTCGACGAGGGCTCGGCTGCCGAAGAAAAAATATTCGACGAGGGCTCGGCTGCCGAAGAAAAAATATTCGACGAGGGCTCGGCTGCCGGGGACCTTTTCTTCGACGAGGGCTCGGCTGCCGGGGACCTTTTCTTCGACGAGGGCTCGGCTGCCGGGGACCTTTTCTTCGACGAGGGCTCGGCTGCCGAAGAAAAAATATTCGACGAGGGCTCGGCTGCCGGGGACCTTTTCTTCGACGAGGGCTCGGCTGCCGGGGACCTTTTCTTCGACGAGGGCTCGGCTGCCGAAGAAAAAATATTCGACGAGGGCTCGGCTGCCGGGGACCTTTTCTTCGACGAGGGCTCGGCTGCCGGGGACCTTTTCTTCGACGAGGGCTCGGCTGCCGGGGACCTTTTCTTCGATGAGGGCTCGGCTGCCGAAGAAAAAATATTCGACGAGGGCTCGGCTGCCGGGGACCTTTTCTTCGACGAGAGCTCGGCTGCCGAAGAAAAAATATTCGACGAGGGCTCGGCTGCCGGGGACCTTTTCTTCGACGAGGGCTCGGCTGCCGAAGAAAAAATATTCGACGAGGGCTCGGCTGCCGGGGACCTTTTCTTCGACGAGGGCTCGGCTGCCGGGGACCTTTTCTTCGACGAGGGCTCGGCTGCCGCGGACCTTTTCTTCGACGAGGGCTCGGCTGCCGGGGACCTTTTCTTCGACGAGGGCTCGGCTGCCGGGGACCTTTTCTTCGACGAGGGCTCGGCTGCCGAAGAAAAAATATTCGACGAGGGCTCGGCTTCCGAAGAAAAAATATTCGACGAGGGCTCGGCTGCCGGGGACCTTTTCTTCGACGAGGGCTCGGCCGCCGGGGTCCTTTTCTTCGACGAGGGCTCGGCCGCCGGGGACCTTTTCTTCGACGAGGGCTCGGCCGCCGGGGACCTTTTCTTCGACGAGGGCTCGGCCGCCGGGGACCTTTTCTTCGACGAGGGCTCGGCCGCCGGGGACCTTTTCTTCGACGAGGGCTCGGCCGCCGGGGACCTTTTCTTCGACGAGGGCTCGGCCGCCGGGGACCTTTTCTTCGACGAGGGCTCGGCCGCCGGGGACCTTTTCTTCGACGAGGGCTCGGCTGCCGGGGACCTTTTCTTCGACGAGGGCTCGGCTGCCAAAGAAAAAATATTCGACGAGGGCTCGGCTGCCGGGGACCTTTTCTTCGACGAGGGCTCGGCTTCCGGGGACCTTTTCTTCGACGAGGGCTCGGCTGCCGGGGACCTTTTCTTCGACGAGGGCTCGGCTGCCGAAGAAAAAATATTCGACGAGGGCTCGGCTGCCGGGGACCTTTTCTTCGACGAGGGCTCGGCTGCCGGGGACCTTTTCTTCGACGAGGGCTCGGCTGCCGGGGACCTTTTCTTCGACGAGGGCTCGGCTGCCGGGGACCTTTTCTTCGACGAGGGCTCGGCTGCCGAAGAAAAAATATTCGACGAGGGCTCGGCTGCCGAAGAAAAAATATTCGACGAGGGCTCGGCTGCCGGGGACCTTTTCTTCGACGAGGGCTCGGCTGCCGGGGACCTTTTCTTCGACGAGGGCTCGGCTGCCGGGGACCTTTTCTTCGACGAGGGCTCGGCTGCCGAAGAAAAAATATTCGACGAGGGCTCGGCTGCCGGGGACCTTTTCTTCGACGAGGGCTCGGCTGCCGGGGACCTTTTCTTCGACGAGGGCTCGGCTGCCGAAGAAAAAATATTCGACGAGGGCTCGGCTGCCGGGGACCTTTTCTTCGACGAGGGCTCGGCTGCCGGGGACCTTTTCTTCGACGAGGGCTCGGCTGCCGGGGACCTTTTCTTCGATGAGGGCTCGGCTGCCGAAGAAAAAATATTCGACGAGGGCTCGGCTGCCGGGGACCTTTTCTTCGACGAGGGCTCGGCTGCCGGGGACCTTTTCTTCGACGAGGGCTCGGCTGCCGGGGACCTTTTCTTCGACGAGGGCTCGGCTGCCGGGGACCTTTTCTTCGACGAGGGCTCGGCTGCCGGGGACCTTTTCTTCGACGAGGGCTCGGCTGCCGGGGACCTTTTCTTCGACGAGGGCTCGGCTGCCGAAGAAAAAATATTCAACGAGGGCTCGGCTGCCGGGGACCTTTTCTTCGACGAGGGCTCGGCTGCCGGGGACCTTTTCTTCGACGAGGGCTCGGCTGCCGGGGACCTTTTCTTCGACGAGGGCTCGGCTGCCGAAGAAAAAATATTCGACGAGGGCTCGGCTGCCGGGGACCTTTTCTTCGACGAGGGCTCGACTGCCGAAGAAAAAATATTCGACGAGGGCTCGGCTGCCGGGGACCTTTTCTTCGACGAGGGCTCGGCTGCCGGGGACCTTTTCTTCGACGAGAGCTCGGCTGCCGAAGAAAAAATATTCGACGAGGGCTCGGCTGCCGGGGACCTTTTCTTCGACGAGGGCTCGGCTGCCGAAGAAAAAATATTCGACGAGGGCTCGGCTGCCGGGGACCTTTTCTTCGACGAGGGCTCGGCTGCCGGGGACCTTTTCTTCGACGAGGGCTCGGCTGCCGGGGACCTTTTCTTCGACGAGGGCTCGGCTGCCGGGGACCTTTTCTTCGACGAGGGCTCGGCTGCCGGGGACCTTTTCTTCGACGAGGGCTCGGCTGCCGGGGACCTTTTCTTCGACGAGGGCTCGGCTGCCGAAGAAAAAATATTCGACGAGGGCTCGGCTGCCGGGGACCTTTTCTTCGACGAGGGCTCGGCTGCCGAAGAAAAAATATTCAACGAGGGCTCGGCTGCCGGGGACCTTTTCTTCGACGAGGGCTCGGCTGCCGGGGACCTTTTCTTCGACGAGGGCTCGGCTGCCGGGGACCTTTTCTTCGACGAGGGCTCGGCTGCCGGGGACCTTTTCTTCGACGAGGGCTCGGCTGCCGAAGAAAAAATATTCGACGAGGGCTCGGCTGCCGGGGACCTTTTCTTCGACGAGGGCTCGGCTGCCGGGGACCTTTTCTTCGACTAGGGCTCGGCTGCCGAAGAAAAAATATTCGACGAGGGCTCGGCTGCCGGGGACCTTTTCTTCGACGAGGGCTCGGCTGCCGGGGACCTTTTCTTCGACGAGGGCTCGGCTGCCGGGGACCTTTTCTTCGACGAGGGCTCGGCTGCCGGGGACCTTTTCTTCGACGAGGGCTCGGCTGCCGCGGACCTTTTCTTCGACGAGGGCTCGGCTGCCGCGGACCTTTTCTTCGACGAGGGCTCGGCTGCCGGGGACCTTTTCTTCGACGAGGGCTCGGCTGCCGAAGAAAAAATATTCGACGAGGGCTCGGCTTCCGAAGAAAAAATATTCGACGAGGGCTCGGCTGCCGGGGACCTTTTCTTCGACGAGGGCTCGGCCGCTGGGGTCCTTTTCTTCGACGAGGGCTCGGCCGCCGGGGACCTTTTCTTCGACGAGGGCTCGGCCGCCGGGGACCTTTTCTTCGACGAGGGCTCGGCCGCCGGGGACCTTTTCTTCGACGAGGGCTCGGCCGCCGGGGACCTTTTCTTCGACAAGGGCTCGGCCGCCGGGGACCTTTTCTTCGACGAGGGCTCGGCCGCCGGGGACCTTTTCTTCGACGAGGGCTCGGCTGCCGGGGACCTTTTCTTCGACGAGGGCTCGGCTGCCGAAGAAAAAATATTCGACGAGGGCTCGGCTGCCGGGGACCTTTTCTTCGACGAGGGCTCGGCTGCCGGGGACCTTTTCTTCGACGAGGGCTCGGCTTCCGGGGACCTTTTCTTCGACGAGGGCTCGGCTGCCGGGGACCTTTTCTTCGACGAGGGCTCGGCTGCCGAAGAAAAAATATTCGACGAGGGCTCGGCTGCCGGGGACCTTTTCTTCGACGAGGGCTCGGCTGCCGGGGACCTTTTCTTCGACGAGGGCTCGGCTGCCGGGGACCTTTTCTTCGACGAGGGCTCGGCTGCCGGGGACCTTTTCTTCGACGAGGGCTCGGCTGCCGGGGACCTTTTCTTCGACGAGGGCTCGGCTGCCGGGGACCTTTTCTTCGACGAGGGCTCGGCTGCCGAAGAAAAAATATTCGACGAGGGCTCGGCTGCCGGGGACCTTTTCTTCGACGAGGGCTCGGCTGCCGGGGACCTTTTCTTCGACGAGGGCTCGGCTGCCGGGGACCTTTTCTTCGACGAGGGCTCGGCTGCCGGGGACCTTTTCTTCGACGAGGGCTCGGCTGCCGGGGACCTTTTCTTCGACGAGGGCTCGGCTGCCGAAGAAAAAATATTCGACGAGGGCTCGGCTGCCGGGGACCTTTTCTTCGACGAGGGCTCGGCTGCCGGGGACCTTTTCTTCGACGAGGGCTCGGCTGCCGAAGAAAAAATATTCGACGAGGGCTCGGCTGCCGGGGACCTTTTCTTCGACGAGGGCTCGGCTGCCGGGGACCTTTTCTTCGACGAGGGCTCGGCTGCCGAAGAAAAAATATTCGACGAGGGCTCGGCTGCCGGGGACCTTTTCTTCGACGAGGGCTCGGCTGCCGGGGACCTTTTCTTCGACGAGGGCTCGGCTGCCGAAGAAAAAATATTCGACGAGGGCTCGGCTGCCGGGGACCTTTTCTTCGACGAGGGCTCGGCTGCCGGGGACCTTTTCTTCGACGAGGGCTCGGCTGCCGAAGAAAAAATATTCGACGAGGGCTCGGCTGCCGGGGACCTTTTCTTCGACGAGGGCTCGGCTGCCGGGGACCTTTTCTTCGACGAGGGCTCGGCTGCCGGGGACCTTTTCTTCGACGAGGGCTCGGCTGCCGGGGACCTTTTCTTCGACGAGGGCTCGGCTGCCGGGGACCTTTTCTTCGACGAGGGCTCGGCTGCCGGGGACCTTTTCTTCGACGAGGGCTCGGCTGCCGGGGACCTTTTCTTCGACGAGGGCTCGGCTGCTGGGGACCTTTTCTTCGACGAGGGCTCGGCTGCCGGGGACCTTTTCTTCGACGAGGGCTCGGCTGCCGAAGAAAAAATATTCGACGAGGGCTCGGCTGCCGGGGACCTTTTCTTCGACGAGGGCTCGGCTGCCGGGGACCTTTTCTTCGACGAGGGCTCGGCTGCCGGGGACCTTTTCTTCGACGAGGGCTCGGCTGCCGGGGACCTTTTCTTCGACGAGGGCTCGGCTGCCGGGGACCTTTTCTTCGACGAGGGCTCGGCTGCCGGGGACCTTTTCTTCGACGAGGGCTCGGCTGCCGAAGAAAAAATATTCGACGAGGGCTCGGCTTCCGAAGAAAAAATATTCGACGAGGGCTCGGCTGCCGGGGACCTTTTCTTCGACGAGGGCTCGGCCGCCGGGGTCCTTTTCTTCGACGAGGGCTCGGCCGCCGGGGACCTTTTCTTCGACGAGGGCTCGGCCGCCGGGGACCTTTTCTTCGACGAGGGCTCGGCCGCCGGGGACCTTTTCTTCGATGAGGGCTCGGCCGCCGGGGACCTTTTCTTCGACGAGGGCTCGGCCGCCGGGGACCTTTTCTTCGACGAGGGCTCGGCCGCCGGGGACCTTTTCTTCGACGAGGGCTCGGCTGCCGGGGACCTTTTCTTCGACGAGGGCTCGGCTGCCGAAGAAAAAATATTCGACGAGGGCTCGGCTGCCGGGGACCTTTTCTTCGACGAGGGCTCGGCTGCCGGGGACCTTTTCTTCGACGAGGGCTCGGCTTCCGGGGACCTTTTCTTCGACGAGGGCTCGGCTGCCGGGGACCTTTTCTTCGACGAGGGCTCGGCTGCCGGGGACCTTTTCTTCGACGAGGGCTCGGCTGCCGAAGAAAAAATATTCGACGAGGGCTCGGCTGCCGGGGACCTTTTCTTCGACGAGGGCTCGGCTGCCGGGGACCTTTTCTTCGACGAGGGCTCGGCTGCCGGGGACCTTTTCTTCGACGAGGGCTCGGCTGCCGGGGACCTTTTCTTCGACGAGGGCTCGGCTGCCGGGGACCTTTTCTTCGACGAGGGCTCGGCTGCCGGGGACCTTTTCTTCGACGAGGGCTCGGCTGCCGGGGACCTTTTCTTCGACGAGGGCTCGGCTGCCGAAGAAAAAATATTCGACGAGGGCTCGGCTGCCGGGGACCTTTTCTTCGACGAGGGCTCGGCTGCCGGGGACCTTTTCTTCGACGAGGGCTCGGCTGCCGAAGAAAAAATATTCGACGAGGGCTCGGCTGCCGGGGACCTTTTCTTCGACGAGGGCTCGGCTGCCGGGGACCTTTTCTTCGACGAGGGCTTGGCTGCCGAAGAAAAAATATTCGACGAGGGCTCGGCTGCCGGGGACCTTTTCTTCGACGAGGGCTCGGCTGCCGGGGACCTTTTCTTCGACGAGGGCTCGGCTGCCGAAGAAAAAATATTCGACGAGGGCTCGGCTGCCGGGGACCTTTTCTTCGACGAGGGCTCGGCTGCCGGGGACCTTTTCTTCGACGAGGGCTCGGCTGCCGAAGAAAAAATATTCGACGAGGGCTCGGCTGCCGGGGACCTTTTCTTCGACGAGGGCTCGGCTGCCGGGGACCTTTTCTTCGACGAGGGCTCGGCTGCCGGGGACCTTTTCTTCGACGAGGGCTCGGCTGCCGGGGACCTTTTCTTCGACGAGGGCTCGGCTGCCGAAGAAAAAATATTCGACGAGGGCTCGGCTGCCGGGGACCTTTTCTTCGACGAGGGCTCGGCTGCCGGGGACCTTTTCTTCGACGAGGGCTCGGCTGCCGAAGAAAAAATATTCGACGAGGGCTCGGCTGCCGAAGAAAAAATATTCGACGAGGGCTCGGCTGCCGGGGACCTTTTCTTCGACGAGGGCTCGGCTGCCGGGGACCTTTTCTTCGACGAGGGCTCGGCTGCCGGGGACCTTTTCTTCGACGAGGGCTCGGCTGCCGGGGACCTTTTCTTCGACGAGGGCTTGGCTGCCGGGGACCTTTTCTTCGACGAGGGCTCGGCTGCCGAAGAAAAAATATTCGACGAGGGCTCGGCTGCCGGGGACCTTTTCTTCGAGGAGGGCTCGGCTGCCGGGGACCTTTTCTTCGACGAGGGCTCGGCTGCCGAAGAAAAAATATTCGACGAGGGCTCGGCTGCCGGGGACCTTTTCTTCGACGAGGGCTCGGCTGCCGGGGACCTTTTCTTCGACGAGGGCTCGGCTGCCGGGGACCTTTTCTTCGACGAGGGCTCGGCTGCCGAAGAAAAAATATTCGACGAGGGCTCGGCTGCCGGGGACCTTTTCTTCGACGAGGGCTCGGCTGCCGGGGACCTTTTCTTCGACGAGGGCTCGGCTGCCGGGGACCTTTTCTTCGACGAGGGCTCGGCTGCCGGGGACCTTTTCTTCGACGAGGGCTCGGCTGCCGAAGAAAAAATATTCGACGAGGGCTCGGCTGCCGGGGACCTTTTCTTCGACGAGGGCTCGGCTGCCGGGGACCTTTTCTTCGACGAGGGCTCGGCTGCCGAAGAAAAAATATTCGACGAGGGCTCGGCTGCCGAAGAAAAAATATTCGACGAGGGCTCGGCTGCCGAAGAAAAAATATTCGACGAGGGCTCGGCTGCCGAAGAAAAAATATTCGACGAGGGCTCGGCTGCCGGGGACCTTTTCTTCGATGAGGTCTCGGCTGCCGGGGACCTTTTCTTCGACGAGGGCTCGGCTGCCGGGGACCTTTTCTTCGACGAGGGCTCGGCCGCCGGGGTCCTTTTCTTCGACGAGGGCTCGGCCGCCGGGGACCTTTTCTTCGACGAGGGCTCGGCCGCCGGGGTCCTTTTCTTCGACGAGGGCTCGGCCGCCGGGGACCTTTTCTTCGACGAGGGCTCGGCCGCCGGGGACCTTTTCTTCGACGAGGGCTCGGCCGCCGGGGACCTTTTCTTCGACGAGGGCTCGGCCGCCGGGGACCTTTTCTTCGACGAGGGCTCGGCCGCCGGGGACCTTTTCTTCGACGAGGGCTCGGCCGCCGGGGACCTTTTCTTCGACGAGGGCTCGGCTGCCGGGGACCTTTTCTTCGACGAGGGCTCGGCTGCCGAAGAAAAAATATTCGACGAGGGCTCGGCTGCCGGGGACCTTTTCTTCGACGAGGGCTCGGCTGCCGGGGACCTTTTCTTCGACGAGGGCTCGGCTGCCGGCGACCTTTTCTTCGACGAGGGCTCGGCTGCCGAAGAAAAAATATTCGACGAGGGCTCGGCTGCCGGGGACCTTTTCTTCGACGAGGGCTCGGCTGCCGGGGACCTTTTCTTCGACGAGGGCTCGGCCGCCGGGGTCCTTTTCTTCGACGAGGGCTCGGCCGCCGGGGACCTTTTCTTCGACGAGGGCTCGGCCGCCGGGGTCCTTTTCTTCGACGAGGGCTCGGCCGCCGGGGACCTTTTCTTCGACGAGGGCTCGGCCGCCGGGGACCTTTTCTTCGACGAGGGCTCGGCCGCCGGGGACCTTTTCTTCGACGAGGGCTCGGCCGCCGGGGACCTTTTCTTCGACGAGGGCTCGGCCGCCGGGGACCTTTTCTTCGACGAGGGCTCGGCCGCCGGGGACCTTTTCTTCGACGAGGGCTCGGCTGCCGGGGACCTTTTCTTCGACGAGGGCTCGGCTGCCGAAGAAAAAATATTCGACGAGGGCTCGGCTGCCGGGGACCTTTTCTTCGACGAGGGCTCGGCTGCCGGGGACCTTTTCTTCGACGAGGGCTCGGCTGCCGGGGACCTTTTCTTCGACGAGGGCTTGGCTGCCGGGGACCTTTTCTTCGACGAGGGCTCGGCTGCCGAAGAAAAAATATTCGACGAGGGCTCGGCTGCCGGGGACCTTTTCTTCGACGAGGGCTCGGCTGCCGGGGACCTTTTCTTCGACGAGGGCTCGGCTGCCGGGGACCTTTTCTTCGACGAGGGCTCGGCTGCCGGGGACCTTTTCTTCGACGAGGGCTCGGCTGCCGAAGAAAAAATATTCGACGAGGGCTCGGCTGCCTAAGAAAAAATATTCGACGAGGGCTTGGCTGCCGGGGACCTTTTCTTCGACGAGGGCTCGGCTGCCGGGGACCTTTTCTTCGACGAGGGCTCGGCTGCCGAAGAAAAAATATTCGACGAGGGCTCGGCTGCCGGGGACCTTTTCTTCGACGAGGGCTCGGCTGCCGGGGACCTTTTCTTCGACGAGGGCTCGGCTGCCGAAGAAAAAATATTCGACGAGGGCTCGGCTGCCGGGGACCTTTTCTTCGACGAGGGCTCGGCTGCCGGGGACCTTTTCTTCGACGAGGGCTCGGCTGCCGAAGAAAAAATATTCGACGAGGGCTCGGCTGCCGGGGACCTTTTCTTCGACGAGGGCTCGGCTGCCGGGGACCTTTTCTTCGACGAGGGCTCGGCTGCCGAAGAAAAAATATTCGACGAGGGCTCGGCTGCCGGGGACCTTTTCTTCGACGAGGGCTCGGCCGCCGGGGACCTTTTCTTCGACGAGGGCTCGGCCGCCGGGGACCTTTTCTTCGACGAGGGCTCGGCCGCCGGGGACCTTTTCTTCGACGAGGGCTCGGCCGCCGGGGACCTTTTCTTCGACGAGGGCTCGGCCGCCGGGGACCTTTTCTTCGACGAGGGCTCGGCCGCCGGGGACCTTTTCTTCGACGAGGGCTCGGCCGCCGGGGACCTTTTCTTCGATGAGGGCTCGGCCGCCGGGGACCTTTTCTTCGACGAGGGCTCGGCTGCCGAAGAAAAAATATTCGACGAGGGCTCGGCTGCCGGGGACCTTTTCTTCGACGAGGGCTCGGCTGCCGGGGACCTTTTCTTCGACGAGGGCTCGGCTGCCGGGGACCTTTTCTTCGACGAGGGCTCGGCTGCCGGGGACCTTTTCTTCGACGAGGGCTCGGCTGCCGAAGAAAAAATATTCGACGAGGGCTCGGCTGCCGGGGACCTTTTCTTCGACGAGGGCTCGGCTGCCGGGGACCTTTTCTTCGACGAGGGCTCGGCTGCCGAAGAAAAAATATTCGACGAGGGCTCGGCTGCCGAAGAAAAAATATTCGACGAGGGCTCGGCTGCCGAAGAAAAAATATTCGACGAGGGCTCGGCTGCCGGGGACCTTTTCTTCGACGAGGGCTCGGCTGCCGGGGACCTTTTCTTCGACGAGGGCTCGGCTGCCGAAGAAAAAATATTCGACGAGGGCTCGGCTGCCGGGGACCTTTTCTTCGACGAGGGCTCGGCTGCCGGGGACCTTTTCTTTGACGAGGGCTCGGCTGCCGAAGAAAAAATATTCGACGAGGGCTCGGCTGCCGGGGACCTTTTCTTCGACGAGGGCTCGGCTGCCGGGGACCTTTTCTTCGACGAGGGCTCGGCTGCCGAAGAAAAAATATTCGACGAGGGCTCGGCTGCCGGGGACCTTTTCTTCGACGAGGGCTCGGCTGCCGGGGACCTTTTCTTCGACGAGGGCTCGGCTGCCGAAGAAAAAATATTCGACGAGGGCTCGGCTGCCGGGGACCTTTTCTTCGACGAGGGCTCGGCTGCCGGGGACCTTTTCTTCGACGAGGGCTCGGCTGCCGAAGAAAAAATATTCGACGAGGGCTCGGCTGCCGGGGACCTTTTCTTCGACGAGGGCTCGGCTGCCGGGGACCTTTTCTTCGACGAGGGCTCGGCTGCCGGGGACCTTTTCTTCGACGAGGGCTCGGCTGCCGGGGACCTTTTCTTCGACGAGGGCTCGGCTGCCGGGGACCTTTTCTTCGACGAGGGCTCGGCTGCCGGGGACCTTTTCTTCGACGAGGGCTCGGCTGCCGGGGACCTTTTCTTCGACGAGGGCTCGACCGCCGGGGTCCTTTTCTTCGACGAGGGCTCGGCCGCCGGGGACCTTTTCTTCGACGAGGGCTCGGCCGCCGGGGTCCTTTTCTTCGACGAGGGCTCGGCCGCCGGGGACCTTTTCTTCGACGAGGGCTCGGCCGCCGGGGACCTTTTCTTCGACGAGGGCTCGGCCGCCGGGGACCTTTTCTTCGACGAGGGCTCGGCCGCCGGGGACCTTTTCTTCGACGAGGGCTCGGCCGCCGGGGACCTTTTCTTCGACGAGGGCTCGGCCGCCGGGGACCTTTTCTTCGACGAGGGCTCGGCTGCCGGGGACCTTTTCTTCGACGAGGGCTCGGCTGCCGAAGAAAAAATATTCGACGAGGGCTCGGCTGCCGGGGACCTTTTCTTCGACGAGGGCTCGGCTGCCGGGGACCTTTTCTTCGACGAGGGCTCGGCTGCCGGGGACCTTTTCTTCGACGAGGGCTCGGCTGCCGGGGACCTTTTCTTCGACGAGGGCTCGGCTGCCGAAGAAAAAATATTCGACGAGGGCTCGGCTGCCGGGGACCTTTTCTTCGACGAGGGCTCGGCTGCCGGGGACCTTTTCTTCGACGAGGGCTCGGCCGCCGGGGTCCTTTTCTTCGACGAGGGCTCGGCCGCCGGGGACCTTTTCTTCGACGAGGGCTCGGCCGCCGGGGTCCTTTTCTTCGACGAGGGCTCGGCCGCCGGGGACCTTTTCTTCGACGAGGGCTCGGCCGCCGGGGACCTTTTCTTCGACGAGGGCTCGGCCGCCGGGGACCTTTTCTTCGACGAGGGCTCGGCCGCCGGGGACCTTTTCTTCGACGAGGGCTCGGCTGCCGGGGACCTTTTCTTCGACGAGGGCTCGGCTGCCGAAGAAAAAATATTCGACGAGGGCTCGGCTGCCGGGGACCTTTTCTTCGACGAGGGCTCGGCCGCCGGGGACCTTTTCTTCGACGAGGGCTCGGCCGCCGGGGACCTTTTCTTCGACGAGGGCTCGGCCGCCGGGGACCTTTTCTTCGACGAGGGCTCGGCCGCCGGGGACCTTTTCTTCGACGAGGGCTCGGCCGCCGGGGACCTTTTCTTCGACGAGGGCTCGGCCGCCGGGGACCTTTTCTTCGACGAGGGCTCGGCTGCCGGGGACCTTTTCTTCGACGAGGGCTCGGCTGCCGAAGAAAAAATATTCGACGAGGGCTCGGCTGCCGGGGACCTTTTCTTCGACGAGGGCTCGGCTGCCGGGGACCTTTTCTTCGACGAGGGCTCGGCTGCCGGGGACCTTTTCTTCGACGAGGGCTCGGCTGCCGGGGACCTTTTCTTCGACGAGGGCTCGGCTGCCGGGGACCTTTTCTTCGACGAGGGCTCGGCTGCCGAAGAAAAAATATTCGACGAGGGCTCGGCTGCCGGGGACCTTTTCTTCGACGAGGGCTCGGCTGCCGGGGACCTTTTCTTCGACGAGGGCTCGGCTGCCGGGGACCTTTTCTTCGACGAGGGCTCGGCTGCCGGGGACCTTTTCTTCGACGAGGGCTCGGCTGCCGAAGAAAAAATATTCGACGAGGGCTCGGCTGCCGAAGAAAAAATATTCGACGAGGGCTTGGCTGCCGGGGACCTTTTCTTCGACGAGGGCTCGGCTGCCGGGGACCTTTTCTTCGACGAGGGCTCGGCTGCCGAAGAAAAAATATTCGACGAGGGCTCGGCTGCCGGGGACCTTTTCTTCGACGAGGGCTCGGCTGCCGGGGACCTTTTCTTCGACGAGGGCTCGGCTGCCGAAGAAAAAATATTCGACGAGGGCTCGGCTGCCGGGGACCTTTTCTTCGACGAGGGCTCGGCTGCCGGGGACCTTTTCTTCGACGAGGGCTCGGCTGCCGAAGAAAAAATATTCGACGAGGGCTCGGCTGCCGGGGACCTTTTCTTCGACGAGGGCTCGGCTGCCGGGGACCTTTTCTTCGACGAGGGCTCGGCTGCCGAAGAAAAAATATTCGACGAGGGCTCGGCTGCCGGGGACCTTTTCTTCGACGAGGGCTCGGCCGCCGGGGACCTTTTCTTCGACGAGGGCTCGGCCGCCGGGGACCTTTTCTTCGACGAGGGCTCGGCCGCCGGGGACCTTTTCTTCGACGAGGGCTCGGCCGCCGGGGACCTTTTCTTCGACGAGGGCTCGGCCGCCGGGGACCTTTTCTTCGACGAGGGCTCGGCCGCCGGGGACCTTTTCTTCGACGAGGGCTCGGCCGCCGGGGACCTTTTCTTCGATGAGGGCTCGGCCGCCGGGGACCTTTTCTTCGACGAGGGCTCGGCTGCCGAAGAAAAAATATTCGACGAGGGCTCGGCTGCCGGGGACCTTTTCTTCGACGAGGGCTCGGCTGCCGGGGACCTTTTCTTCGACGAGGGCTCGGCTGCCGGGGACCTTTTCTTCGACGAGGGCTCGGCTGCCGGGGACCTTTTCTTCGACGAGGGCTCGGCTGCCGAAGAAAAAATATTCGACGAGGGCTCGGCTGCCGGGGACCTTTTCTTCGACGAGGGCTCGGCTGCCGGGGACCTTTTCTTCGACGAGGGCTCGGCTGCCGAAGAAAAAATATTCGACGAGGGCTCGGCTGCCGAAGAAAAAATATTCGACGAGGGCTCGGCTGCCGAAGAAAAAATATTCGACGAGGGCTCGGCTGCCGGGGACCTTTTCTTCGACGAGGGCTCGGCTGCCGGGGACCTTTTCTTCGACGAGGGCTCGGCTGCCGAAGAAAAAATATTCGACGAGGGCTCGGCTGCCGGGGACCTTTTCTTCGACGAGGGCTCGGCTGCCGGGGACCTTTTCTTTGACGAGGGCTCGGCTGCCGAAGAAAAAATATTCGACGAGGGCTCGGCTGCCGGGGACCTTTTCTTCGACGAGGGCTCGGCTGCCGGGGACCTTTTCTTCGACGAGGGCTCGGCTGCCGAAGAAAAAATATTCGACGAGGGCTCGGCTGCCGGGGACCTTTTCTTCGACGAGGGCTCGGCTGCCGGGGGACCTTTTCTTCGACGAGGGCTCGGCTGCCGAAGAAAAAATATTCGACGAGGGCTCGGCTGCCGGGGACCTTTTCTTCGACGAGGGCTCGGCTGCCGGGGACCTTTTCTTCGACGAGGGCTCGGCTGCCGAAGAAAAAATATTCGACGAGGGCTCGGCTGCCGGGGACCTTTTCTTCGACGAGGGCTCGGCTGCCGGGGACCTTTTCTTCGACGAGGGCTCGGCTGCCGGGGACCTTTTCTTCGACGAGGGCTCGGCTGCCGGGGACCTTTTCTTCGACGAGGGCTCGGCTGCCGGGGACCTTTTCTTCGACGAGGGCTCGGCTGCCGGGGACCTTTTCTTCGACGAGGGCTCGGCTGCCGAAGAAAAAATATTCGACGAGGGCTCGGCTGCCGGGGACCTTTTCTTCGACGAGGGCTCGGCTGCCGGGGACCTTTTCTTCGACGAGGGCTCGGCTGCCGGGGACCTTTTCTTCGACGAGGGCTCGGCTGCCGGGGACCTTTTCTTCGACGAGGGCTCGGCTGCCGAAGAAAAAATATTCGACGAGGGCTCGGCTGCCGAAGAAAAAATATTCGACGAGGGCTCGGCTGCCGGGGACCTTTTCTTCGACGAGGGCTCGGCTGCCGAAGAAAAAATATTCGACGAGGGCTCGGCTGCCGGGGACCTTTTCTTCGACGAGGGCTCGGCTGCCGGGGACCTTTTCTTCGACGAGGGCTCGGCTGCCGGGGACCTTTTCTTCGACGAGGGCTCGGCTGCCGGGACCTTTTCTTCGACGAGGGCTCGGCTGCCGAAAGAAAAAATATTCGACGAGTGCTCGGCTGCCGAAGAAAAATATTCGACGAGGGGCTCGGCTGCCGGGGACCTTTCTTCTACGAGGGCTCGGCTGCCGGGGACCTTTTCTTCGACGAGGGCTCGGCTGCCGGGACCTTTTCCTTCGACGAGGGCTCGCTGCCGGGGACCTTTTCTTCGACGAGGGCTCGGCTGCCGAAGAAAAAATATTCGACGAGGGCTCGGCTGCCGGGGACCTTTTCTTCGACGAGGGCTCGGCTGCCGGGGACCTTTTCTTCGACGAGGGCTCGGCTGCCGAAGAAAAAATATTCGACGAGGGCTCGGCTGCCGAAGAAAAAATATTCGACGAGGGCTCGGCTGCCGGGGACCTTTTCTTCGACGAGGGCTCGGCTGCCGGGGACCTTTTCTTCGACGAGGGCTCGGCTGCCGGGGACCTTTTCTTCGACGAGGGCTCAGCTGCCGGGGACCTTTTCTTCGACGAGGGCTCGGCTGCCGAAGAAATATATTCGACGAGGGCTCGGCTGCCGGGACCTTTTCTTCGACGAGGGCTCGGCTGCCGGGGACCTTTTCTTCGATGAGGGCTCGGCTGCCGGGGACCTTTTCTTCGACGAGGCTCGGCTGCCGGGGACCTTTTCTTCGACGAGGGGCTCGGCTGCCGGGGACCTTTTCTTCGACGAGGGCTCGGCTGCCGGGGACCTTTTCTTCGACGAGGGCTCGGCTGCCGAAGAAAAAATATTCGACGAGGGCTCGGCTGCCGGGGACCTTTTCTTCGACGAGGGCTCGGCTGCCGGGGACCTTTTCTTCGACGAGGGCTCGGCTGCCGAAAGAAAAATATTCGACGAGGGCTCGGCTGCCGGGGACCTTTTCTTCGACGAGGGCTCGGCTGCCGGGGACCTTTTCTTCGACGAGGGCTCGGCTGCCGGGGACCTTTTCTTCGACGAGGGCTTGGCTGCCGAAGAAAAATATTCGACGAGGGCTCGGCTGCGGGGACCTTTTCTTCGACGAGGGCTCGGCTGCCGAAGAAAAAATATTCGACGAGGGCTCGGCTGCCGGGGACCTTTTCTTCGACGAGGGCTCGGCTGCCGGGGACCTTTTCTTCGACGAGGGCTCGGCTGCCGGGGACCTTTTCTTCGACGAGGGCTCGGCTGCCGAAGAAAAAATATTCGACGAGGGCTCGGCTGCCGAAGAAAAAATATTCGACGAGGGCTCGGCTGCCGAAGAAAAATATTCGACGAGGGCTCGGCTGCCGGGGACCTTTTCCTTCGACGAGGGCTCGGCTGCCGGGGACCTTTTCTTCGACGAGGGCTCGGCTGCCGAAGAAAAAATATTCGACGAGGGCTCGGCTGCCGGGGACCTTTTCTTCGACGAGGGCTCGGCTGCCGGGGACCTTTTCTTCGACGAGGGCTCGGCTGCCGAAGAAAAAATATTCGACGAGGGCTCGGCCGCCGGGGACCTTTTCTTCGACGAGGGCTCGGCCGCCGGGACCTTTTCTTCGACGAGGGCTCGGCCGCCGGGGACCTTTTCTTCGATGAGGGCTCGGCCGCCGGGGACCTTTTTCTTCGACGAGGGCTCGGCTGCCGAAGAAAAAATATTCGACGAGGGCTCGGCTGCCGGGGACCTTTTCTTCGACGAGGGCTCGGCTGCCGGGGACCTTTTCTTCGACGAGGGCTCGGCTGCCGGGGACCTTTTCTTCGACGAGGGCTCGGCTGCCGGGGACCTTTTCTTCGACGAGGGCTCGGCTGCCGAAGAAAAAATATTCGACGAGGGCTCGGCTGCCGGGGACCTTTTCTTCGACGAGGGCTCGGCTGCCGGGGACCTTTTCTTCGACGAGGGCTCGGCTGCCGAAGAAAAAATATTCGACGAGGGCTCGGCTGCCGAAGAAAAAATATTCGACGAGGGCTCGGCTGCCGAAGAAAAAATATTCGACGAGGGCTCGGCTGCCGGGGACCTTTTCTTCGACGAGGGCTCGGCTGCCGGGGACCTTTTCTTCGACGAGGGCTCGGCTGCCGAAGAAAAAATATTCGACGAGGGCTCGGCTGCCGGGGACCTTTTCTTCGACGAGGGCTCGGCTGCCGGGGACCTTTTCTTTGACGAGGGCTCGGCTGCCGAAGAAAAAATATTCGACGAGGGCTCGGCTGCCGGGGACCTTTCTTCGACGAGGGCTCGGCTGCCGGGGACCTTTTCTTCGACGAGGGCTCGGCTGCCGAAGAAAAAATATTCGACGAGGGCTCGGCTGCCGGGGACCTTTTCTTCGACGAGGGCTCGGCTGCCGGGGACCTTTTCTTCGACGAGGGCTCGGCTGCCGAAGAAAAAATATTCGACGAGGGCTCGGCTGCCGGGGACCTTTTCTTCGACGAGGGCTCGGCTGCCGGGGACCTTTTCTTCGACGAGGGCTCGGCTGCCGAAGAAAAAAATATTCGACGAGGGCTCGGCTGCCGGGGACCTTTTCTTCGACGAGGGCTCGGCTGCCGGGACCTTTTCTTCGACGAGGGCTCGGCTGCCGGGGACCTTTTCTTCGACGAGGGCTCGGCTGCCGGGGACCTTTTCTTCGACGAGGGCTCGGCTGCCGGGGACCTTTTCTTCGACGAGGGCTCGGCTGCCGGGGACCTTTTCTTCGACGAGGGCTCGGCTGCCGGGGACCTTTTCTTCGACGAGGGCTCGGCTGCCGGGGACCTTTTCTTCGACGAGGGCTCGGCCGCCGGGGTCCTTTTCTTCGACGAGGGCTCGGCCGCTGGGGACCTTTTCTTCGACGAGGGCTCGGCCGCCGGGGGTCCTTTTCTTCGACGAGGGCTCGGCCGCCGGGGACCTTTTCTTCGACGAGGGCTCGGCCGCCGGGGACCTTTTCTTCGACGAGGGCTCGGCCGACGGGGACCTTTTCTTCGACGAGGGCTCGGCCGCCGGGGACCTTTTCTTCGACGAGGCTCGGCCCGCCGGGGACCTTTTCTTCGACGAGGGCTCGGCCGCCGGGGACCTTTTCTTCGACGAGGGCTCGGCTGCCGGGGACCTTTTCTTCGACGAGGGCTCGGCTGCCGAAGAAAAAATATTCGACGAGGGCTCGGCTGCCGGGGACCTTTTCTTCGACGAGGGCTCGGCTGCCGGGGACCTTTTCTTCGACGAGGGCTCGGCTGCCGGGGACCTTTTCTTCGACGAGGGCTCGGCTGCCGGGGACCTTTTCTTCGACGAGGGCTCGGCTGCCGGGGACCTTTTCTTCGACGAGGGCTCGGCTGCCGAAGAAAAATATTCGACGAGGGCTCGGCTGCCGGGGACCTTTTCTTCGACGAGGGCTCGGCTGCCGGGGACCTTTTCTTCGACGAGGGCTCGGCCGCCGGGGTCCTTTTCTTCGACGAGGGCTCGGCCGCCGGGGACCTTTTCTTCGACGAGGGCTCGGCCGCCGGGGTCCTTTTCTTCGACGAGGGCTCGGCCGCCGGGGACCTTTTCTTCGACGAGGGCTCGGCCGCCGGGGACCTTTTCTTCGACGAGGGCTCGGGCCGCCGGGGACCTTTTCTTCGGACGAGGGCTCGGCCGCCGGGGACCTTTTCTTCGACGAGGGCTCGGCCGCCGGGGACCTTTTCTTCGACGAGGGCTCGGCCGCGGGGACCTTTTCTTCGACGAGGGCTCGGCTGCCGGGGACCTTTTCTTCGACGAGGGCTCGGCTGCCGAAGAAAAAATATTCGACGAGGGCTCGGCTGCCGGGACCTTTTCTTCGACGAGGGCTCGGCTGCCGGGGACCTTTTCTTCGGACGAGGGCTCGGCTGCCGGGGACCTTTTCTTCGACGAGGCTCGGCTGCCGGGGACCTTTTCTTCGACGAGGGCTCGGCTGCCGGGGACCTTTTCTTCGACGAGGGCTCGGCTGCCGAAGAAAAAATATTCGACGAGGGCTCGGCTGCCGGGGACCTTTTCTTCGACGAGGGCTCGGCTGCCGGGGACCTTTTCTTCGACGAGGGCTCGGCTGCCGGGGACCTTTTCTTCGACGAGGGCTCGGCTGCCGGGGACCTTTTCTTCGACGAGGGCTCGGCTGCCGAAGAAAAAATATTCGACGAGGGCTCGGCTGCCGAAGAAAAAATATTCGACGAGGGCTTGGCTGCCGGGGACCTTTTCTTCGACGAGGGCTCGGCTGCCGGGACCTTTTCTTCGACGAGGGCTCGGCTGCCGAAGAAAAAATATTCGACGAGGGCTCGGCTGCCGGGGACCTTTTCTTCGACGAGGGCTCGGCTGCCGGGGACCTTTTCTTCGACGAGGGCTCGGCTGCCGAAGAAAAAAATATTCGACGAGGGCTCGGCTGCCGGGGACCTTTTCTTCGACGAGGGCTCGGCTGCCGGGGACCTTTTCTTCGACGAGGGCTCGGCTGCCGAAGAAAAAATATTCGACGAGGGCTCGGCTGCCGGGGACCTTTTCTTCGACGAGGGCTCGGCTGCCGGGGACCTTTTCTTCGACGAGGGCTCGGCTGCCGAAGAAAAAATATTCGACGAGGGCTCGGCTGCCGGGGACCTTTTCTTCGACGAGGGCTCGGCCGCCGGGGACCTTTTCTTCGACGAGGGCTCGGCCGCCGGGGACCTTTTCTTCGACGAGGGCTCGGCCGCCGGGGACCTTTTCTTCGACGAGGGCTCGGCCGCCGGGGACCTTTTCTTCGACGAGGGCTCGGCCGCCGGGGACCTTTTCTTCGACGAGGGCTCGGCCGCCGGGGACCTTTTCTTCGATGAGGGCTCGGCCGCCGGGGACCTTTTTCTTCGACGAGGGCTCGGCTTGCCGAAGAAAAAATATTCGACGAGGGCTCGGCTGCCGGGGACCTTTTCTTCGACGAGGGCTCGGCTGCCGGGGACCTTTTCTTCGACGAGGGCTCGGCTGCCGGGGACCTTTTCTTCGACGAGGGCTCGGCTGCCGGGGACCTTTTCTTCGACGAGGGCTCGGCTGCCGAAGAAAAAATATTCGACGAGGGCTCGGCTGCCGGGGACCTTTTCTTCGACGAGGGCTCGGCTGCCGGGGACCTTTTCTTCGACGAGGGCTCGGCTGCCGAAGAAAAAATATTCGACGAGGGCTCGGCTGCCGAAGAAAAAATATTCGACGAGGGCTCGGCTGCCGAAGAAAAAATATTCGACGAGGGCTCGGCTGCCGGGGACCTTTTCTTCGACGAGGGCTCGGCTGCCGGGACCTTTTCTTCGACGAGGGCTCGGCTTGCCGAAGAAAAAATATTCGACGAGGGCTCGGCTGCCGGGGACCTTTTCTTCGACGAGGGCTCGGCTGCCGGGGACCTTTTCTTTGACGAGGGCTCGGCTGCCGAAGAAAAAATATTCGACGAGGGCTCGGCTGCCGGGGACCTTTTCTTCGACGAGGGCTCGGCTGCCGGGGACCTTTTCTTCGACGAGGGCTCGGCTGCCGAAGAAAAAATATTCGACGAGGGCTCGGCTGCCGGGGACCTTTTCTTCGACGAGGGCTCGGCTGCCGAAGAAAAAATATTCGACGAGGGCTCGGCTGCCGGGGACCTTTTCTTCGACGAGGGCTCGGCTGCCGGGGACCTTTTCTTCGACGAGGGCTCGGCTGCCGAAGAAAAAATATTCGACGAGGGCTCGGCTGCCGGGGACCTTTTCTTCGACGAGGGCTCGGCTGCCGGGGACCTTTTCTTCGACGAGGGCTCGGCTGCCGGGGACCTTTTCTTCGACGAGGGCTCGGCTGCCGGGGACCTTTTCTTCGACGAGGGCTCGGCTGCCGGGGACCTTTTCTTCGACGAGGGCTCGGCTGCCGGGGACCTTTTCTTCGACGAGGGCTCGGCTGCCGGGGACCTTTCTTCGACGAGGGCTCGGCTGCCGAAGAAAAAATATTCGACGAGGGCTCGGCTGCCGGGACCTTTTCTTCGACGAGGGCTCGGCTGCCGGGGACCTTTTCTTCGACGAGGGCTCGGCTGCCGGGGACCTTTTCTTCGACGAGGGCTCGGCTGCCGGGGACCTTTTCTTCGACGAGGGCTCGGCTGCCGGGGACCTTTTCTTCGACGAGGCTCGGCTGCCGAAGAAAAAATATTCGACGAGGGCTCGGCTGCCGAAGAAAAAATATTCGACGAGGGCTCGGCTGCCGGGGACCTTTTCTTCGACGAGGGCTCGGCTGCCGAAGAAAAAATATTCGACGAGGGCTCGGCTGCCGGGGACCTTTTCTTCGACGAGGGCTCGGCTGCCGGGGACCTTTTCTTCGACGAGGGCTCGGCTGCCGGGGACCTTTTCTTCGACGAGGGCTCGGCTGCCGGGGACCTTTTCTTCGACGAGGGCTCGGCTGCCGAAGAAAAAATATTCGACGAGTGCTCGGCTGCCGAAGAAAAAATATTCGACGAGGGCTCGGCTGCCGGGGACCTTTTCTTCTACGAGGGCTCGGCTGCCGGGGACCTTTTCTTCGACGAGGGCTCGGCTGCCGGGGACCTTTTCTTCGACGAGGGCTCGGCTGCCGGGGACCTTTTCTTCGACGAGGGCTCGGCTGCCGAAGAAAAAATATTCGACGAGGGCTCGGCTGCCGGGGACCTTTTCTTCGACGAGGGCTCGGCTGCGGGGACCTTTTCTTCGACGAGGGCTCGGCTGCCGAAGAAAAAATATTCGACGAGGGCTCGGCTGCCGAAGAAAAAATATTCGACGAGGGCTCGGCTGCCGGGGACCTTTTCTTCGACGAGGGCTCGGCTGCCGAAGAAAAAATATTCGACGAGGGCTCGGCTGCCGGGACCTTTTCTTCGACGAGGGCTCGGCTGCCGGGGACCTTTTCTTCGACGAGGGCTCGGCTGCCGGGGACCTTTTCTTCGACGAGGGGCTCGGCTGCCGAAGAAAAAATATTCGACGAGGGCTCGGCTGCCGAAGAAAAAATATTCGACGAGGGCTCGGCTGCCGAAGAAAAAATATTCGACGAGGGCTCGGCTGCCGGGGACCTTTTCTTCGACGAGGGCTCGGCTGCCGGGGACCTTTTCTTCGACGAGGGCTCGGCTGCCGAAGAAAAAATATTCGACGAGGGCTCGGCTGCCGGGGACCTTTTCTTCGACGAGGGCTCGGCTGCCGGGGACCTTTTCTTCGACGAGGGCTCGGCTGCCGAAGAAAAAATATTCGACGAGGGCTCGGCCGCCGGGGACCTTTTCTTCGACGAGGGCTCGGCCGCCGGGGACCTTTTCTTCGACGAGGGCTCGGCCGCCGGGGACCTTTTCTTCGATGAGGGCTCGGCCGCCGGGGACCTTTTCTTCGACGAGGGCTCGGCTGCCGAAGAAAAAATATTCGACGAGGGCTCGGCTGCCGGGACCTTTTCTTCGACGAGGGCTCGGCTGCCGGGGACCTTTTCTTCGACGAGGGCTCGGCTGCCGGGGACCTTTTCTTCGACGAGGGCTCGGCTGCCGGGGACCTTTTCTTCGACGAGGGCTCGGCTGCCGAAGAAAAAATATTCGACGAGGGCTCGGCTGCCGGGGACCTTTTCTTCGACGAGGGCTCGGCTGCCGGGGACCTTTTCTTCGACGAGGGCTCGGCCTGCCGAAGAAAAAATATTCGACGAGGGCTCGGCTGCCGAAGAAAAAATATTCGACGAGGGCTCGGCTGCCGAAGAAAAAATATTCGACGAGGGCTCGGCTGCCGGGGACCTTTTCTTCGACGAGGGCTCGGCTGCCGGGGACCTTTTCTTCGACGAGGGCTCGGCTGCCGAAGAAAAAATATTCGACGAGGGCTCGGCTGCCGGGGACCTTTTCTTCGACGAGGGCTCGGCTGCCGGGGACCTTTTCTTTGACGAGGGCTCGGCTGCCGAAGAAAAAATATTCGACGAGGGCTCGGCTGCCGGGGACCTTTTCTTCGACGAGGGCTCGGCTGCCGGGGACCTTTTCTTCGACGAGGGCTCGGCTGCCGAAGAAAAATATTCGACGAGGGCTCGGCTGCCGGGGACCTTTTCTTCGACGAGGGCTCGGCTGCCGGGGACCTTTTCTTCGACGAGGGCTCGGCTGCCGAAGAAAAAATATTCGACGAGGGCTCGGCTGCCGGGGACCTTTTCTTCGACGAGGGCTCGGCTGCCGGGGACCTTTTCTTCGACGAGGGCTCGGCTGCCGAAGAAAAAATATTCGACGAGGGCTCGGCTGCCGGGGACCTTTTCTTCGACGAGGGCTCGGCTGCCGGGGACCTTTTCTTCGACGAGGGCTCGGCTGCCGGGGACCTTTTCTTCGACGAGGGCTCGGCTGCCGGGGACCTTTTCTTCGACGAGGGCTCGGCTGCCGGGGACCTTTTCTTCGACGAGGGCTCGGCTGCCGGGGACCTTTCTTCGACGAGGGCTCGGCTGCCGGGGACCTTTTCTTCGACGAGGGCTCGGCTGCCGGGGACCTTTTCTTCGACGAGGGCTCGGCCGCCGGGGTCCTTTTCTTCGACGAGGGCTCGGCCGCTGGGGACCTTTTCTTCGACGAGGGCTCGGCCGCCGGGTCCTTTTCTTCGACGAGGGCTCGGCCGCCGGGGACCTTTTCTTCGACGAGGGCTCGGCCGCCGGGGACCTTTTCTCGACGAGGGCTCGGCCGACGGGGACCTTTTCTTCGACGAGGGCTCGGCCCGCCGGGGGACCTTTTCTTCGACGGGCTCGGCCGCCGGGGACCTTTTCTTCGACGAGGGCTCGGCCGCCGGGGACCTTTTCTTCGACGAGGGCTCGGCTGCCGGGGACCTTTTCTTCGACGAGGGCTTCGGCTGCCGAAGAAAAAATATTCGACGAGGGCTCGGCTGCCGGGGACCTTTTCTTCGACGAGGGCTCGGCTGCCGGGGACCTTTTCTTCGACGAGGGCTCGGCTGCCGGGGACCTTTTCTTCGACGAGGGCTCGGCTGCCGGGGACCTTTTCTTCG